>NC_091122.1:45107475-45407475 GCF_040183065.1 Periplaneta americana | reverse complement strand
AGTTCACATACATTGAATGTCGTCTCCGTGATCAGTCCACAATCATGTGAAGGATTGCAACAAACCCGGTGCTCACGAACAAAATGGCGAAAATATTCCCGACCACAATAATTATGAAACTGAAGTTAACCAACAAATTCAGATTAAATACATTACATACCTATTTGATGGTATGTAGATGAGTACAATATGTTTGCATGTAACAAAAAGGATTTGGAAATATTACTTAAATGCAAAATTTCTCATTTAAATTTAATTGGTTAAAGTGAACTGATCATACTAAAGGTTTAAACAAAGATATTCTTGCTGCAGTCTTAGTAGATTTCGCAAACTTTAGTCATGAATAAAACCACTTAAGTACTTGTCTTCAAAACATATTGCTATAAACAATCAGGTTAAATACCTCATAATTGTATTGATATTTAAGCCTGTATAATATGATTTCATTTTCGAGAATGTATTGCCCACGTAAGTTTATAGAATCAAACACAGAACTCACACTCGCTTTGTGATTTTTTTTTTTATACAGAAGTATTCATTTTCTCATTGCTCTTTAAACTGTTATTTTCCGAAAGACATTGCGCTGAATTCCACCACTAGACAGTGAATACAAACACGCTCTACCTTATCATGTGAATGATCAGTGGTTTTCAGGAAAGGGATGAATGACGTAATCGACTTGTGCTGTAAGCTACAACTGGCGGTCAGTTTTTCATCCCTGACTTAATAAACTGCTCATATACAGCGTATTCCGAATCTCACCGGACCGGTGGACAACAATGACGTCACGTTGCAGCGAAATAGGAACAAAACTGCTGGAAGGATCGATGGCTGTCATGGCGACTGTATAAGTTGTTGTCTGTGCTACACTAGCAAAATTTTGCGAAATTTCCGTACTGCCATCTCGTTCAAAGAAAAGAGAGCATAAACAATTTATTTCTTGAACCAGTAGTAATAACTGGTCCGTTGACATGTTCGCTCATAAGCCATTAACATATTGTTTTTACGTTGTGCTCATTACAAACAATACAGCAGAACACACCGCCATGACACAACAGTGCACGATGTCATTCGTCTGCTAATTCCCGCCCTATACAAGAACCAATCAGATTCACTAATGGCTGCTGATGGAGACTGCCACCACCTCTGCAAGCTGATGGCACTGGTGGAGCGTCAGTGACGTCATCGTTGAAATTCGGAACACCGTGATGCCATCGGATTTCTCAGCGCTGAGATTCGGAATACGCTCATAGCGACCATCGCCGAATTCATTTTGTTGCTGCAGGATGGAGTTCGGAAAGTAGAATTTGTTCTATAATGAGAATGAACATTATTTTACGAAGATGTCAAACTTCATGAAATCACAACTTCTTTCTCTTTCACTAAATTAATCAATGGTATGTACACACACTATTTGAAGTTGTTTCCTACATGGAATCAATAGTTAACAATATTCTGGTCGATATCTCCCTTTATACTGCACCAATATCTAGTCGTAGATAGCAGGCTAGAGATATACAGTAATGTAATTCACAGGACGAAATTCCACAGCGTTTTATGCGCGATTCTTACGGAAATGTGACGTAGTGAAAGAGAAGATAGTGACTAAAACTATCATTTGAGCATTTTCGGTTATATTATAGCGGATAAAACGGATGCAAAGTGGGGACGAGAGCCGCTTTTCCAGCCTGCATGCTCGTTGCATTTATAACATTGCAGTCTTTTTCACTATTTAACTTTATCTATCGGAAATTAAACAGGCCAGGGAACCAGTGGACTGGAATGCAACGATAGCCGGGTTCGCCAGGGATATTGATTTCGTATGCATTCTATAGCATAATATATATTCTTCGTGCTTATTTAGGACTGAAACGTCATCGTTAAATTTTAAAGACGACTATAATGTATCAAATCTCGTCAATATTTCATCATTTTTCTATATAGTACACTTTTAACTCTTATATATCAGTGATTAAATTTCCTACTTCTTTACTGTTTTAATATTTAGGATTTACCTTCTTGACTGGTTTCGAAGTCGTGTGCTTCACTGTCCAAAGTCTAAATATTAAATCCTAAATATTAACATAGTAAAGAAGTTGGAAATTTAATCAGCAATATTTCATTTTATGTAATAGTAATATACGTTACAAGAGCGGTATGTTGACGTTTTCATGGTCCAGGAAAAGATTGAAAAAGCGAAACGTAGTTGAGCTTTTTTAATTTCCGAGAACATGAAAACAAACATACCGCTCGTGTATCGTACATTATTTTGTGCGAAGATCGTTTATTACATACCTGAAAGACGAATTTCTAATTAGTTGCAATGAAATCTACATCTTGGTTTCTGTTTAATGACGGCAACTTCGGAAAACCAAAATATCTTTCTTCAACATTGTTGCTATAAAATGTTTTCTGTGTTTACTATACTCCAGCAGGCCGTGATATACGTCTGTCTTTTTTTCCCCCAGTCTATAAATGCGAACTTAAAACAAACGGTAAAGTTATGTAATGATTTATTTTTCATTTTAATATTTTAACAATATTATTTATATAACATATTGCAGTAATAACATCCGCATCTGGAATCTTGTTGATTTTTTCGCGGCTTCCTTAATGTTACTTGTATCAGGAATGCAATAAGTTTCGTGGAGTAAATAAATAAATAAATAAATAAATAAACAGGTAGATAGGTAAATAAATAGATAGGTAAATAAATAGGTAAATAGGTAAATAAATATGTAAATAGGTAAATAAGTAAGGAAATAGGTAAATAAGTAAGTAAATAGGTAAATAAGTAAATAAATAGGTAAATAAGTAAATAAACAGGTAAATAGGTAAATAAGTAAATAAATAGGTAAATAGGTAAATAAATAAATCCACCACAGTAAGATGACAAGGAGAAAATTGAAAGGAATATTAACTAGAAAGAACGTTCTTGCAAGGAGTAACGGAACTGATAATAATAATAATAATAATAATAATAATAATAATGATAATAATAATAATAATAATACTTACTTAGTTACTTACTTACTTACTTACTTACTTACTTACTTACTTACTTACTTACTTACTTACTTACTTACTTACTTACTTACTTACTGGCTTTTAAGGAACCCGGAGGTTCACTGCCGCCCTCACATAAGCCCGCCATTGGTCCCTATCCTTAGCAAAATTAATCCAGCCTCTATATCATATCCCACCTCCCTCAAATCCATTTTAATATTATCTTCCCATCTACGTCTCGGCCTCCCCAAAGGTCTTTTTCCCTCCGGCCTCCCAACTAACACACTATATGCATTTCTGGATTCACTCATAATAATAATAATAATAATAATAATAATAATAATAATAATAATTTGTTTAATCCGGCAGAGCTAACGCCAGTTGGCCTTCTCTTCCGCCAAGCCAGACTCTAATTCTAATTGAATACAATAGGCTTACAGTAGTTTACATTAATACACTATGTGATCAAAAGTATCCGGACTCTGGTAGAAGCGTGAAAAATCCCCATTAGTTAAGTTGTAGTGCCAAGAAAAAATTAATTGATTGCTCTAAATAGAACAGCGTTTGACGAGGAACTAAATATGCGGATATTCTGACGGCCAATTAGAAGACCTGAAACAACAATGTCAGTGTTGAGCGATATTAGCTGCATGCCGATGTAACAGAACCGGCTGGAAACGCGTTCTTTTGTAGAGTGCAGGAACTGGAGTGTCATTGGTCTACGACGTACTGTACGTTCATTCCAAACGGCAGTGAATTCCATTGACAAGTGTGCTGTCTACATCCTTAAACTTGTTAATGTTGAAGCTTAACAGTTGCACTGCAAAATCCTATATTCTTCAACACTTTCTCTTATTTCAAAGGCTTATAAAGCATTGGAGAAAGTCATTAATATAGATATTATCCAAAACATTACAGCAGAGGAAATTGTAAAACCTGCATTTATCCAATGATGCTGAAACTGATCAGGAAGAGAAAAAGGATTTGTTTTGTTCACTTGCTGAGAAGAAACTGCCTTCTGAAGGTTGCATTAGAACAGTGGTCGTCAGCACTCGTTGAAATGGGTAAAAGGCAAGGAGTGTATCGTAATATGCACCGTTGTGCAGAAGAGAGAGGCAGAAAGCATACCCGCCAGTGCATCTCTTATCCGCGGGTAAGGGACGCTAGCCCGAGGGTGCACTATGCTGATGACCGCTGCATTAGAAGGAATGGTGAACCGGGATAAGAATTCGGGACAGAAGAAGATATAAGCTGTTGATAGAGGACATTAAGATATATGGATTATATGCAGAGACTAAGAGGAATGCAGAAAATAGAAAAAATTGGAGAATGCTGGCTTGCAGTGAAAGACTTGTCCTTGGGCAAAACACTATGTATGTATGTATTCTTTATCACGTCTCTCTTACAATTAACGTTAATGCAATTGCAGAACAGTTGTCGGATTTCAGTGGTTGACGAACAAATACAGTAGGCTATGCGTCAAAACAAACCACTGAAATTATAGCGTGTAGGAAATAATCACGGAAAATAATTTGAGCATGTGCTTTATTTAAAAGGGCGTCACTGAACATGGAATTATTGTTTGATAAATATATCTTTGTGTTCAGTTTATTGAAGCACTTTACTTAACTGCAAATCACAGAAACGCCATTAAAGGCTCTGTGTTGCGAATTATACAGCACTATTATTGAAAACACGGGAATTTTACTTTGAAGCAAGTAAAGAGATAGGTTTGGAAGTAAATCCCGAAAAGGCAAAGTATATGATTATATCTCGTGACCAGAAAATAGTATGAAATGGAAACATAAAAATTGGAAATTTGTCCTTTGAAAAGGTTAAATAGTAATATGCGTTACAAGAGCGGTATGTTGAAGTTTTCATGTTCGAGGGAAAGTTTGAAAAAGCGAAACGTAGTTGATTTCCGAGAATTGAAAGAAAACATACCGCCCGTGTATCGTACATTATTTTGTGCGAAGATCGTTTATTACATACCTGAAAGACGAATTTCTAATTAGTTGCAATGAAATCTCCATCTTGGTTTCTGTTTAATGACGGCAAATTTGCAAAACAAAAATATCTATCTTCAACATTGTTGCTTTAAAATGTTTTCTGTGTTTACTATACTCCAGCAGGCCGTGATAAACGTCTGTCTTTTTTTTCCCCCAGTCTATGATGAGTCTGGAATCTTGTTGATTTTTTCACGGCTTCCTTAATGTTACTTGCATCACGAATGCAGTAACTTTAGTGGAGTTGTAGAGTTTACTTAATTTTTGCAAATATTTAAAAACAATAACTAACAGTGCAATTTAGGTGAAATTGCAGTGGTAAGTTTCCAATTTATATTTATTACTATATTGAACGTCTCTAAAAATAATATGTTAAAAGCCTAAAGCAGTAAAATCAATATGTCACTTAAGCGGTAAGAAGAGGGAAATTGTTATGTGTGTTAGATTGGGAATACTGAATGTGGAATTTTAGACTTTCCGCGGATTGGTTTTGTGCGGAAACCAAGCAAATACGCACGATCTCGCACAAAAAAATTTGAAATACCTTGGAGCAACAGTAACATAATATATATAAATGCCACTTGGGAGGAAATTAAACGCAGAATAAATATGGAAATGCAGGCTGTTATTCAGTTGAAAAACTTTTGTCATCTAATATGCTCTCAAAAAAGCTTAAAGTTAGAATATACAGTATAAAATAGTTATATTACCGGTTCTTCTAACATGGTTGTGAAAATTGGACTCTCATATTGAAAGAGGAACGGAGGCTAAGGGTGTTTGAGAATAAGGTGCTTAGGAAAATATTTGGTGCTAAAAGGGATGAAGTTACTGAAGAACGGAGAAAGTTACACAACGCAGAATTGCACGCATTGTATTCTTCACCTGACATAATTAGGAACATTAAATCCAGACGTTTGAGATGGGCAGGGCATGTAGCACGCATGGGCGGATCCAGAAATTCGTATAGAGTGTTAGTTGGGAGGCCGGAGGGAAAAATACCTTTGGGAAGACCAAGACGTAGATGGGAGGATAATATTAAAATGGATTTGAAGAAGTTGGGATATGATGATAGGGACTGGATTAATCTTGCTCAGGATAGGGACCGATGTCCGGCTTATGTGAGGGCGGCAATGAACCTCCGGGTTCCCTAACAGCATTTGTAAGTATTATTTGAATAATATTTGGCCTATTGTTCGAAGCAAGGAAAACAATTCCAAAATTCTCAGTTGAATGTTTTAAGTCTTTTGGAATTCATTTAAATATTTTGAAAATTATTGCTATAGACATCATGAAATATTCTGTTCAGATATTACGTAATCACCTGTACATCTAAATTTCCTTATATTCTATTTGATTACTAATAATTATTAATAAAAGTACTTTCCCAAGGGTAGCTTCCATTTGAAAATGAAAATCGTAAATAGTGATAACGCAAATGTTTATTTTTATTTTATTCGTTTAGTATGCTGTGTCTTTTGGCAACCCTTACTGAAGGGCAGCTACCCTTGTGGGGTTTATATATAGGAAGATGATTCACAATTAATGCAACGTAATTAGTCCGAAAATAAGACCAAATTAATGACTAAAAGTCATTATTAAACAATGTACAGTACGACATCCCCGATGATAACAATTATTCATCGTAACCATCCCGATAGCATGCTTACCTGCAGAGTACAAAGGTAAAAGTTGGATGATGTTAAGGATAGAGTTTTTTTAATTAATTATGCAGGTTAATTTCGTTTACCATCATTCTATATTACTGCACAATTTATAAATATTCAACTACTACACTGCTAAAAAAATTAAAGGATAATGCGATTACAACATCATCTAGCAGTAATTCTGCAAACTAAAGCAACATTAAAAGATGCTTCCAAAATAAAATAGTGGTGTTGAGGTTTAGGGTTTAATCAGCCAATCAGCTATAGAAATACTCATCATACTATGGTGATCCCACCACCTATAAATACCGCTTTCTGTTAGGGGTTGTTTACTTCGTAATCTGACATCGTGTTGACAGTATATCCATACCATGGATCGACATCGTCAATTAGCCACAAATTCTGCTTTGAGAGCCATTGGCATGTTACAAATGGGACAGGCACAGCAGTAAGCAGCCCAAAGACTAGGCGTCTCACAAAGTGATATCAGTAGACTATGGAGACTTTATAGCGATAGTGGAACTGTTGTCAGACGACCTTGGCCAGGCGTCAAAGATCGACAATACCACGGGATGATCGTTACCTTCGTCTTTTGACTCTCCGGAACTGTCATCTCCACGCCTCTCTACTTTAATGAGAGTTTGTTTTGGCAACAGAAAGGCTTCAAACTATACGGAATCGTTTACATGATATTGGACTTCGTGCCCGACGATCGAAGAAACACATTTCTCTTACAGCAGCATCTCGGAGAGACCGGAGATAATGAGCCGAAGAACATCGAAATTAGGGCCTACAACAATGGCGTTCAATTGTATTCGCAGATGAGTCACGCTTCTGTTTACATCCAGACAATCGGCGTATCCGCATATGGAAAGAGGGCAGACCTATATATATAGCCTGAATTTTGCTTATGATGGAGGGCTAATGGGTTGTGGAGGCATTGTTCTCCTTGTCTTCCATTTGTTCTTCTTGTGTTCCACTTATTCTCCTTGTCTTCCACTTGCTCTCCTTGTGTTCCACTTACTCTCCTTGTGTTCCACTTGTTCTCCTTGTGTTCCACTTGTTCTCCTTGTCTTCCACTTGCTCTCCTTGTATTCCACTTGTTCTCTTTGTCTTCCACTTGCTCTCCTTGTGTTCCACTTGTTCTCCTTGTGTTCCACTTGTTCTCCTTGCGTTCCACTTGCTCTCCTTGTCTTCCACATGCTCTCCTTGTGTTCCACTTGCTCTCCTTGTGTTCCACTTGTTCTCCTTGTCTTCCACTTGCTCTCCTTGTATTCCACTTGTTCTCTTTGTCTTCCACTTGCTCTCCTTGTGTTCCACTTGTTCTCCTTGTGTTCCACTTGTTCTCCTTGCGTTCCACTTGCTCTCCTTGTCTTCCACATGCTCTCCTTGTGTTCCACTTGCTCTCCTTGTGTTCCACTTGTTCTCCTTGTCTTCCACTTGCTCTCCTTGTGTTCCACTTGCTCTCCTTGTCTTCCACTTGCTCTCCTTGTGTTCCACTTGCTCTCCTTGTGTTCCACTTGCTCTGCTTGTGTTCCACTTGTTCTCCTTGTCTTCCACGTGCTCTCCTTGTCTTCCATTTGCTCTCCTTGTCTTCCACTTGCTCTCCTTGTGTTCTGTTCCACTTGCTCTCCTTGTGTTCCACTTGCTCTCCTTGTGTTCTGTTCCACTTGCTCTCCTTGTCTTCCATTTGCTCTCCTTGTGTTCTACTTGCTCTCCTTGTGTTCTGTTCCACTTGCTCTCCTTGTCTTCTATTTACTCTCCTTGTCTTCCACTTGCTCTCCTTGTGTTCTGTTCCACTTGCTCTCCTTGTCTTCCACTTGCTCTCCTTGTGTTCTGTTCCACTTGCTCTCCTTGTCTTCCATTTGCTCTCCTTGTGTTCCACTTGCTCTCCTTGTGTTCTGTTCCACTTGCTCTCCTTGTCTTCTATTTGCTCTCCTTGTCTTCCACTTGCTCTCCTTGTGTTCTGTTCCACTTGCTCTCCTTGTCTTCCACTTGCTCTCCTTGTGTTCTGTTCCACTTGCTCTCCTTGTCTTCCACTTGCTCTCCTTGTGTTCCACTTGCTCTCCTTATGTTCTGTTCCACTTGCTCTCCTTGTGTTCCATTTGCTCTCCTTGTGTTCCACTTATTCTTCTTGTGTTCCACTTGTCCTCTTATTCCCCTTGCTCTTCTTGTATTACCTTTGTTCTCCTTGTATTTCTCTTGTTCTCATTGTATTCCTTTTGTTCTCCTGGTCTGCTTCCTTTTCACTTTGTTTTTCCCTTTTCTCATTATGTTTCCCTCGTTGTCGTTGTATTTCATATGTTCTCTTTGCATTTTCCTTGTTCTCTTTGTATATTCTATTTTCTCGTTGTATCTTCCTTATTCTCATTATATTCTTCTTGTTCTCCTTGTATTCTCCTTGTTCTCATTGTATTACTCTTATATATTTCCTAACAAAAAATCACTGCATATTTGAAGCCTCCAATTCCAAAACTGCCTACATCCATTCTTAACAATTTTCAGGAAACGCCAAAAACTGATAACGTTTTTCCTAATTGTTTGCAGTGCTCTATTTTTGTTTTTGTTTTACAGTTGAGAAACACTCTTGTAATGAGTGATATTCCTGAAAATCAGGGATCGATATTTCTGGGATTATTTCAGATTTTTGTTTGGATTGAGAGAGTTTTGAAATTGTAGTTGGAACGAGAGAGTTTTGGAAAATTACACAATTCTGTTTCGTTACTAATATTTTAGAAGAGGCTTCTTATTAATGTAAATACAATACCGATAATCTATTACAAATACAATTTCTATTTTTTCTATGACATTGAACTCAAATATTAAAATTAATGATCATACAAAACGAATACATTATTCTGTTTGGTTATTACATTTCAGTTCAGATTCTTAAGTCTTCTTCCATAAATAAATCATCATTTGCATTTTCTTCTCTGTTTAACCTTGAATCACCCTCTATTACAATCTTGTAAAATGACAAATCAGTCATGTTTCTCCACTCGGAACCAACGTGCTTCTTCAGTAAAATGTTGACATCGGCTAGTTTCTCTTCCTTCAAGGGAACTTGATTTGAGAGAGATTCTGGGATTTTCTGCGAAAAGTTTTTTCCTCTCTTTAACACCTATATCTGTTAAATAATTTACTTCCCTTTCCCAATCACATTTTTTTCCAGAGACAGTTTTTCTTAGAACGATTCGCTTAGCTGCGGAAAACTGGAAGTGCTACTGTCCAGGAGATTTGAGAATAGCTTGCACTATTTTCTTCCAATCAAAAATAACAAAATCCTTCCCCAGTTCCTTCATATTTGCACTTTGTCCAATAATTTCTCTATATTCACATGGTTCGATAATAGTATCCCTTTTCTTAATGACTTTCTTTATTCTTCCAAAATCTCTATCTGCTGGAAGAAATGAGTGGCCGACAATAGGGAAAATAACCTCCAGTTCTTTCACAGTTGATTTGCTATTTTAGAGCCAAGACATTAACATTCCCATCATTGTAATATTTTTATTTTGTCCTGGACACCCATCTGCATACAATTTCACGACATCGGTATCTCCCAGATATAACGTTATAACAACTGCCTCCTTATGACTCCTGAAAACATTACTGCGTTTATCACCCCCTCTGTTTTCTTTAGGAATACTGCCAGTGTTGATGAAATTTCTACTCAGATTCTGTACTCGAAACCTTGAAATTCCAAGGATTTTGAGGAAGGCAGCACTGCAGACTGAAACTATTAATTTGTTTGTTTTTATAAAATAGCATGTAGTAACAGAGTTACCTGGGCGAGTTCCTGTTACGAGACACTTCCTTGTAGGCAACCTTTGCGACGTGTGCTTCATAATGAATTTATCTTGGTCAATTTTTGTATTATTTGCATAAAAGGCGCTATAAAATTTTGTGATATCCTGCGTTGTCAAATCTGCACAACCATACGTACTCTTTTTTGTGCTTACATCCGGGGTGTCTTGAGAGAGAAGCTGATCTATGTCTTAACTCCAAATAAGTTATAAAGAATTAATAATTGCCCCTCTTTACAAGCAACTTATTCAACAGTTCAAATAACATAGCATCTTTCAATTTCTTCCGTCCTTTACCAGGAGGTGATATCACTATTTTACTTTCCATTTTGTAAGAATAGTACTTAATTAGCTTGTATTTTTGAGCAATGAACTGAAAACATTATCTTCCTATTTAAAGAGTGTCTGTACTATTTATGACTATGTAACAATGAGTATGAGAGTGATATGTTCATAATTATAATTTGTGCTAATACATTGTTGAAAACTGCTGCGAACACTGCTAGAAACATAAAATGAGAGGGTATTTGTAAGGAAATTTAAAAGACGGATGGAGAGAGTTTTGGAAGCCAAAGAATGAATAATACCAATCCTTGTTATGGATGGAGGAAGTTTTGAAAAATAAGTTCATGTATGTAACTAGACAGTTTTGTAACAGTACATGGGATGGAATGAGAAAGTTTTGAAACTGTTCGTCATATTTGAAGCTTATTTATGGAAGGAAAGAGGAAGTTTAAGCATAACATTCATTGCAAAATTGTTAGAGACATTAAGGTAGATGACGAATCCGCCATTATCTCAATTAAAAAAAAAAAAATGGATTTAGACAGTTTTGGAATTGGAGGATTCATTTGTTCGAAAAACCTTTCCATAAGGTAGTTACTTATGATATACCCATTTGACAAGTAGTATTTATGTACATACATTTTAACGTAATTTGACATTGATATTTTGATTATATATGCATAGTTTAAAATTTTTGATTGTAATTCGTACGCTGAAATGTTTCACTATTTTAATATTTTTAAATTTGACATTCATTAACTATACTTTGATACTTTCACGATTTTATTGCAATATTTTGTTTTCATAAGATAACTCTAATTAATGTCTGAAGATGCCATATTGCATGGCGAAAACGTTAACAGTTTTAACAAATAAAATGCAAATTTATAACTGTATAATTTACATTAAAATAAGTAATATGATTGAATAACATTTTTCTTTTTGATTTAGTACTTGACTTACTGGAATTTTGCAAAAATGAGCTTAAAATTTATCTCACACTTAGGTGAGGAGAACTACGAAATTCTTGATCAAAATTGCTATTGGCAGACAGATAAATGGAATGGCCATTCCTCCGTAACAAGAAGTTAAGATCGATCATTGCCTTGAAATTCTTAATCTATTTGTTTGCATCATCGTATTCCGTTCTTTTTATACGAGTACGTCGTAAATACCGGTCTGAGTGGTCTGGAACTGGAAGCAAAGCCACAACTTGTGATAAGACAACACAGGGGATGCCGTCTACTCCCTGTGGTAACAAAAACTTTCACTCCCCTGAAACGGAACCCGCGTATTCCGTATTTGTAACCGGATATTCTGCGACTTAAGCCAGAGCAGATTACGGGAGCATTAGCAGAGAAAGACTGCTCCATCAAAGTAAACCGTAATGCGTACCATCACTCAGTTTGCGGAAGGTGCCATAGAGAACCGAAAGGGGTGGAGCGCATTTTTCATTTTAATTACCCACTAACTTCCAAACGTTTCCAAGCTGTTCCCTTGGATTGTTTACGTCACAGATGTGTGTTAATAGCGCTGTACTAGAGACTTTAAGGGGCTTCGGCTTTATTTATTACAACCTGTTCCCACATCCATCACTGAGTTGGGCGTGGTTGCAGGGATCGCTAACAAGCCTTTTTCTCATTTTACAGATTATTTCCTGTTTGATCGTGCAGAAATGTCTCTTTTGTATGCTTGTCGTCAAAAATTTATAGACCTGTTGCTACATATCGAAGAAGAAAACCAAATACGTTCTGTTTAAACTACAGTATATGTGAAATTTTCTGTGTATCGGCGTATAATATTCACATCAATTTAGAGGAAAGTATTAGAAATAGGGGTCGTATTCTCTCCCAGGGCGTATGGGCTATTCCACATGAAATCGATCAGTAAAAAACCTCGCATTTTTTAATACTCTAATGTTTTCCCTATTTATACAAGGTGCTGAGGACAGTGCATTTTCAAAAATATACTATCGAAAGTCAAACGGTTTTCGTATTATTGAGCGACAAATTTGGCATATTTTATAAAAACTAGCCTCTTTCAGCGCTCAGAACTCTGGAACTATTTACTGCAGAACATTGAACGGGGGCTCATTTTGAAGCTGACATTTGGTATGTTATGTTAGGAAGTAATCCTTGTTTTTATTGTACACAGAGAGACAGATAATCTAATTTTACTTTTAGTCTTTATGCCCATTTGTAAAAATGTGAAAAATATTGAGAAAAAACCTTGCGTTATTAAGAGGGATTCGGTATTGTTTGCTTAGTGGCACGGCAATAAGTTTCGAGGGTATTAAATAAATTATTTTCAAACGCCTAGGCTTGAACGGCGCAGTACCGCACGCACTGGCCGAGAGCTGAAGAAAAGCGAGCGTTAGGCGTCATTTTACTCCTGTGTTTATGAAAACTTGTGATAAAGCTAGCCCAGCTATGCGCTACTAGACGAAACATCACGTGTTTGTCTCCTGGCCTTGCTTGTCTCGGCTAGCTCCCGCCTCACAGTCAGCTGGTTAGTTCACGCCTGTACTATTTATTTTCTTTATTTGATATTTTCAATACTTTCTTATCAACGGTGCACCAGTAAAAAATGTGTTTATTTTTACTTTCAATGCGGAATCTAACCATATATTTTAAAAATATTTTTTCGTGGTCAAAGGCGTCTTAATGAAGAAAAATCTAAATTTCTCAATTTCCATAAAAGTAAGAAAAACTGTTTACATGTCAATATAAACTTTAATTTCTCAGTAATTATCAAAATAAACCATGATTTTGATCATTGGGTGAAAGGGTTTCGGAGCCACAACAGTTTAAAGTTGCTAATTTTATGAAAATACGATAAATTTAAATACTTTTAATTTAAACACTATGAAGTTCTAATGCCTCAAACTTTGCACAAGGCATTGTATCGCAGTTTTCAACGGACAGAAAAAGTTTCGTTGTACTTAAAAATTGCAAGGTCAATTTTCTCTATATTTCGGTCGATTTCAGATGGAATAGCCCGTACGCAGATAAAGTTAGTTGTTCACAGACTATATTGACGTGACGTCATGTTTCGCGAGGTACTATTAGGGAACATTCGCGTCTTGTATGTGATGTAGTTGATATTCTATTCATAATTCAAAACTAGACCCCGCAGACTGTTCATAACGCATTCTAGTGATAAAGACTGATACTACTATGACCTTTGCTACAATTTAAATTATTAATTATTAACTTAATTGGTTCATTTTTATTGGCAGAGTTAATACCTTAGGCTTTCTCTAAACTCAACCAGTATAAAATACAAAATAAATATTATAAATAACAGGAATACAGAAAACAATGAAATAATAATAATCATTATCATCGTCCTTGCAGGTATTTGACCCAGTGTCCTGTTACGGTCTTCATCCATATTTTCAGGGGGAGTCCCAAAGATCGTCTTCCATGTGGTATATAGCGGAGAATTTGTCTTGGGAGTCTGGAACGGTCCATTCTATTGACATGGTTAAGCCATTTTTGTCTATAGTGGTTGAGGTGTTCATAAATAGGAGTAATTTTCAATTATTTTGTAATTAGTTCATTCCTTTTGTGGTCAAGCAAGCTGTAGCCGGTAGTCCTCCTTAGAAATCTCATTTCCGCAGTTGTTAGTCGTTGAACATCTGAGTTTCGGACAGTCCAGGCCTCACTACCATGCATGAGGACAGGTCTTGCTAGAACTTTATATGCTTTTAACCTGGTATGTTTTTGGGTTTTCGTGGTTGTGAAAACCTGGTTGATGGTTCTTAAGGCTCCATTAAAATGTTGAATATTTTCAGATATATCAGTAACAGGTAAATATGTCAAATTATAACCTAAATATTTAAATGAGTTTACCTGTTCTAACGTATGGGTTCCAATGCAAATTTTACTCCTAACTGGCTGTTTACCTTGGAACGCCATAATTTTTGTTTTGTTTGGGGAAATTTTCTTATTGAAATTTTGTGCTGTTATATTCAGGTGATATATTGAGTATTGCAGCTCGTCTTCATTTGTAGCAAAAAGAGCATATAATAATGTATCTAGAGTATAATTTCGGAAGAGCGGGATGTTTCCATGAATTGTTAGTCGCCAATGTCTGATGATGGAGTTGATGTATATATTGAATAAAAGTGGTGAGAGGGGGCATCCTTGACGAACGCCACAGTTTATCGGTCTCCATTCGGAAATAATAATAATATAATAATAATAATAATAATAATAATAATAATAATAATAATAATAATAATAATAATAAAAGTTTGTCCCTTACTCAGTTGTTTAATTTAAATTTCAAAATTAAATTAAGTTTTATTTTGTATAAGACAGTTTGCTATGTTTTTAGATAATATTGTTCTAAATTAAAGCAATAGGTAAAATTATTAAGTAGGATAAAACCTCTCTGTGAATTATTATTATTACAATAATGTGTTGTTAGTGGTAATTTTATTACATGAAATTTGTCATGACAATATCTATTTGATCATAATAGTCTTAGCTATAGTATAATTATTATGTTCGAGTATCTATGTTCTCTTATTGTTATGTACAAATAAATGATATTGCAAAATAACAAAAAAAAAGTGAATGTACTGTATGTACTTAAGCTCACTGGAAAATAATAATAATAATAATAATAATAATAATAATAATAATAATAATAATAATAATAATCGTGACCAGAATATTGTACGAAATGGAACTATAAAAATTGGAGATTTATCTTTCGAAGAGGTAGAAAAATTCAAATATCTTGGAGCAACAGTAACAAATATAAATGATACTCGGGAGGAAATTAAAAGCAGAACAAATATGGGAAATGCGTGTTATTATTCGGCTGAGAAGCTTTTGTCATCAAAAAATCTAAAGTTAGAATTTATAAAACAGTTATATTACCGGTTGTTCTGTATGGCTGTGAAACTTGGACTCTCACTTTGAGAGAGGAACAGAGATTAATGGTGTTTGAGAATAAGGTTCTTAGGAAATATTTGAGGCTAAGAGGGATGAAGTTACAGGAGAATGGAGAAAGTTACACGACAGACAACTGCACGCATTGTATTCTTCACCTGACATCATTAGGAACATAAAATCCAGACGTTTGAGATGGACAGGACATGTAGCACGTATGGGCGAATCCAGAAATGCATATAGAATATTAGTTGGGAGGCCGGAGGGAAAAAGACCTTTTGGGAGGCCGAGGCGTAGGTGGGAAGATAATATTAAAATGGATCTGAGGGAGGTGGGATATGATGGTAGAGACTGGATTAATCTTGCTCAGGATAAGGACCAATGGCGAGCTTATGTGAGGGCGGCAGTGAACCTCCGGGTTCCTTAAAAGCCAGTAAGTAAGTAATAATAATCGTAAGAACAAAACGTAGATGTATGTAGATAGCCTACATGATAAGAGTTCAACAATAACAATTTAGTGTTAAATAAGATAATTTGGACCAAAGAAATGATTAACATAATAAAGGAAAATTTATATATTGAAAATAAAAATCATATTCTACAAAAGTAATATTAGAAGAAAGATCATATTCTAGAGACGAAAAACAGATTTTTAACAATCGACCTTTGAAAGTAATCAATATCTGACAGCCCCTTTACATTATGTACGCTAGAATACGCTATCTTTACAATTTACACTATCATAAAGAATGTAGATTTGCATTGATGAAATATATAACACTATTATACACTACTTACAAAATAATTAGGTATAGGATTATTAAATGAAATACCTTGCATTACAATACAGTACACAACACTATACATAAAAGAGCAAATAAAGTGAGATCAGTGGCCTATTTTTATGATAGTGTAAATAGTAAAATTAGCATATTCTAGTGTACAAGGTATAAATAATTTACAGTGTAAATATTAGTGTAACTGTTAAAGTGGTCCATGTTTTTTTCTGCCCAGCTTGACCAAATAGGAGTCGCCTGAGCGCTCAGTCATGTACTTCGGTTGCATATGCAAAAGCGTAGTCCACTCAATAACTCTAGTCATACTTAACCTTGTAGCCCCATGGGACAAAATACGGTCCCTAGCTATAACTTTCAATTAATTAAAAGAATGAAATATATTTCCTCTCTTTTTCACTTGCATCTTTAAAACGTACATCAGTATATTATAAGATTAGTAAAAATTATAGAACACTGCTTGTGGCCATTCCTATTTATAATTATATAACGAAATTATATTATACCCATACAGAAATTACAAGGAGTAAAATAGGCCTAAGTGTTTTAACATGCTTTCATAAATTATAATTTCACTTATACACTATTGTAGGCTAATTGGCATGACAAGCAACGCTCACCATAACCGGAAAGCAGTTCATTAAGGATATCTTTTGCTACCACAACTTTTTCCCAGAATGATCGTACAATAGAGCATTGCTCGACAACGGTACATTCGTGCAAAAGTGCCTCCGTCTTGCAACTGCTGCTTCTTTGTTTCCCTTCTGGCCACATTGATCATCTTGACGCCTGCATAATAATGCCAACTAGCGATGATAGCTACAGACGATTCATTAACAAATGTAGATTGGTACTTACTCACTGACCCGTCTGTGTATCTTAACATCTATATCATTTTTGTCCACACCTGTGGAGTAACGGTTAGCGCGTCTAGCCGCGAAACCAGGTGGCCCGGGTTCGATTCCAGGTCGGGGCAAGTTACCTGGTTGAGATTTTTCCGGGGTTTTCCCTAAACCCAATATGAGCAAATGCTGGGTAACTTTCGGTGTTGGACCCCGGACTCATTTCACCGGCATTATCACCTTCATCTCATTCAGACGCTAAATAACCTAAGATGTTGATAAAGCGTCGTAAAAAAACCTATTACAATAAAAAAATTATATCATTTTTACATACTGATTTATATAAACTTAGATAGATAGATAGACAGACAGACAGACAGACAGACAGACAGACAGACAGATATATAGATAGATAGGTAGGTAGGTAGATAGGTAGATAGATAGATAGGTAGGTAGGTAGGTAGGTAGGTAGGTAGCTAGATAGATAGATAGATAGATAGATAGATAGATAGATAGATAGATAGATAGATAGATAGATAGATAGATAGATAGATAGATAGATAGATAGATAGATAGATAGATAGATAGATAGATAGATAGATAGATAGATAGATAGATAGATAGATAGATAGATAGATAGATAGATAGATAGATAGATAGATAGATAGATAGATAGATAGATAGATAGATAGATAGATAGATAGATAGATAGATAGATAGATAGATAGATAGATAGATAGATAGATAGATAGATAGATAGATAGATAGATAGATAGATAGATAGATAGATAGATAGATAGATAGATAGATAGATAGATAGATAGATAGATAGATAGATAGATAGATAGATAGATAGATAGATAGATAGATAGATAGATAGATAGATAGATAGATAGATAGATAGATAGATAGATAGATAGATAGATAGATAGATAGATAGATAGATAGATAGATAGATAGATAGATAGATAGATAGATAGATAGATAGATAGATAGATAGATAGATAGATAGATAGATAGATAGATAGATAGATAGATAGATAGATAGATAGATAGATAGATAGATAGATAGATAGATAGATAGATAGATAGATAGATAGATAGATAGATAGATAGATAGATAGATAGATAGATAGATAGATAGATAGATAGATAGATAGATAGATAAAGTGTTAAATATCTTCCGCTTGTTGTACATGGCCACCTTAAATAATCGCAGAGTTAATTATTTTTATTTTATTTTATCAGCCTGATTGCGGTGGCATGAATATAAAGCGCATTATTAATTTAAAACTCATATCGGTCCTATAAAAAATTTTGCCTAGAATACAACTTGTCGGAACCATTTTGTAAAACAACTTTTGTTATGTAATATTATCCTAAACATCAATAATAGACGAAATATTTCGATTTATTTTCTTCAGTCCCCCTTATAACTCCCATTTTGAAGAAAATATTTTAATATCATATAGCCTAAAATCTAAGTGGGACTTCAAATATGAATTTTCGTATCAATTTGTTCGGCCATTATCGCTTGAAAACGTAAGAAATATACAGACATACAAACCAAAATTTCAATATTACGAATTTCGATCTCAGGACACTTTATTATACATGCAAACACCAAATTATTTTTTTTAATAAAAAATTATGAGAAAAAAATTATGTTACAGTTTTATTATTAATATAGATTAGGACTTATAACAGTATAAGAATGTCTATTTCATATCAATTTGTGTAAAATTAATTACATTTATTTAAAACTTCCAATTTATAAAGAAATTATTCACCTTAGAGGTTACAAAGAATGTCTCTTGAAACCAATAAAAAAAGGATAGTTTTTCTTATTTGTATGCGAAGTAAAATGATTTCATTTCGGGTACGTTTTTGATTAAAAGTATAAAAAAGGAACTATAAATGTTAATAATATACTCAACGTTATAAAGTACCTAACTAATTTGTTGCTAAAACATAATGAGTTAGTAAGTAAGGATCATCTTCATGAGACTCACTTCTGTTATTATTCACACCAGTATCTTCGAAAAGTTACAGGAGTTTCGTGCATTATTCTGTCGTGATTCTGTGTTTGGTACTGGTAGCACGTTATAAAGAGTGTGTTCCGAGCATTTCCTCCGTACAGTTTCGTCTTATGTGTCCGAATTCACAAGGAAACCTATCAAAACTCTTTATAGAGTTGAGTAACCAAAGCAAACCTATTCATGAAAACAGAGGAAAAGTTGATAAGAAAAATTCTACCCACAACTAGCACAGGGGTAGGAGAGAGTTGAAAGCAAGTTTATGATTGCCATATTGTGTGAAATAATATATATATATATATATATATATTTAATTTCAA
Organism: Periplaneta americana; assembly: GCF_040183065.1. Classification (NCBI taxonomy): domain Eukaryota; kingdom Metazoa; phylum Arthropoda; class Insecta; order Blattodea; family Blattidae; genus Periplaneta; species Periplaneta americana. The sequence continues at coordinate 45,387,815 of NC_091122.1, read as the reverse complement.
AGTTCTGAAAAAATAATAATTAACGATTCTCATTTCAGATTATCATTGTGTAAATTATTAATAGCCGTTTATCAATCATATGAGAGATTTCTTGCAATAATAATAATAATAATAATAATAATAATAATAATAATAATAATAATAATAATAATAATAATTTATTTTATCTGGCAGAGTTAAGCCCTTAGGACCTTCTCTTCCACTCAACCAGCAAAAAGTATACATACATACTGTATGTATGAACTTACAAGCTACAAAGAATACAACAATTTTATATGATTTAGATAAAAGTTACGTGTATACACGACAGTTAGTTATGAATTAAACAGTAAAATACTACGAATTATTAATTAAACAATGAAATACAAACTGTGTAACAGAATTAAATTAAAATACATAGAATATTAATATATTTCAAATAATGTTAGATAATAGGAAGAGATTATTGAGTGACAGTTTTGAAAATACAGCGCTATCAGGATGGATGTCTATAATGGAATGTAATGTAGTGTAATTCAATGTTATGTATAAATGTAATATAAGTAATGTATCTCTATATAATGTAAGTAGTGTATAAGTATGTAATGTAGTGTAATGTTATGTATGATAAATTAAAATTAATCCTTGTACAAACACTCGTGATGCCACACTTTGACTACTGCGATATTATATTAAGTAACCTAAATGCAAATTTGAGCAGCAGGCTACAACGTGTGCATAATGCGTGCGTCCGTTATATTTGTAATATTCGTAAGTATGATCACGTTTCCCCGTCTTTCCAAACACTGTCTTGGCTAAGGCTAAGCGATCGACGAGCCCTGCATTCTCTTGTTCTCTTATTTCAAATTCTGCGCTCCTCTACCTCAATCTATTTGGCTTCTCGTTTTCAAAATTTATCCGCATATCATCAGCTAAGTACAAGATCTCATCATAACAATTTACTCATTATACCCTACCACAAGACATCTTTATATTCTTCATCTTATACAGTTTCAGTTGCTAGAAATTGGAACTCGCTTCCGAGTGATGTAAGGGGTTGTTGGACAATAACTTCATTTAGGTATAATGAAACTAACATCTGTCCATTCTTATTATTATCATTAATTTCTCTAAATAGATTTACAAAACCTCTAATGGCAATTACATTAATATTCTCACTATAAAAATATATTTAAATTTATACATTTTTTTTCTCCCTGTAACATAGTTCTAGTAAGCTTATATTAAATTAATGTTTATCATTTTACTAGCTATCTCAAATATTAAATTAATTATAATTGATTGAATTAAATTAGCTCATAAATTAAGTTACTACTTTACCTTATAGGTTTATCTAAATGTAAATAAATATGTAGTCTACTGGTCGTTAAAACTGAAGAATATTGCTGGAGAACCTTTTAAGTTTAGTGTAAATATTTGTAATTTAAATATTTATAGTATTGATTAAGGCTGGTTGAGTGGAAGAGAAGGCCTTATGGCCTTAACTCTGCCAGCGAAAATAAAACATTATTATTATTATTGTTATTATTATTATTATTGTTATTATTATTATTATTATTATTATTATTATTATTATTATTATTATTATTATTATTATTATGTGTGTCATGTATGAATGTTACGTATATAATGTAAGTTAATGTAAGTATGTAGACCTAATGTATGTAATGTAATTCGATGTATGTAGTGTGATGTAATGTAATTTTATTTATGTATGCATTATGCATGTATCTTTGTATGTATGTATGTTCATATTTGCATGTATTCATCCACCTATAAGTATCGGCTTAAATATCCGAAATAAGTTTCATGTTTGAACTGAAAAGATTTGTATATTTGCGAGTCAAAATGTTACAAGGAATAAGAAATTGTACAGACCAAGTTCGAGCGTTGCCTCGTGTTGGGTCTGACTGCGACGTGTTTAATATTGCGTAGGTAGTGATGAGATCCATAGGCTGCGCTGCAGAGCTGCCTCCCACACCCCACAGGGGTCGCTTCCACCTACAGTACATGCCGCTCCCTGCCTGCAGTGCTGTAATACATTTTTTCAGATCTAGTCTTCGCCGATTTATTCCGTTGACTTCCCCTGTACATAATAATAATAATAATAATAATAATAATAATAATAATAATAATAATAATAATAATAATAATAATAATAAAATGATAATATCATCCACTCTGCTGTCAAAAAATCTGAAAGTTAGAATTTATAGAACAGTTATATTCCCGGTTGTTCTTTATGGTTGTGAAACTTGGACCCTCACTTTGAGAGAGGACCATAGGTTAAGGGTGTTTGAGAATAAGGTATTTAGGAAAATGTTTGGGGCTAAGAGGGATGAAATTACAGGAGAATGGAGAAAGTTACACAACACAGAACTGCACGAATTGTATTCTTCACCTGACATAATTAGGAACATTAAATCCAGACGTTTGAGATGAGCAGGGCATGTAGCACGTATGGGCGAATCCAGAAATGCATATAGAGTGTTAGTTGGGAGGCCGGAGGGAAAAAGACCTTTAGGGAGGCCGAGACGTAGATGGGAAGATAATATTAAAATGGATTTGAGGGAGGTGGGATATGATGATAGAGAATGGATTAATCTTGCTCAGGATGGGGACCAATGGTGCGCTTATGTGAGGGCGGCAATGAACCTCCGGGTTCCTTAAAAGCCAGAAAGTGAGTAAGTAATAATAATATTATTAATAATAATAATAATTTATTTATACTGGCAGATTTAAGGCCATAGGGCCTTCTCTTATACTCTACCAGATCACAAAAGTATACAAGCAGTGAAAATTTAACAAGTTAATGAACAGAATACTAACATATTACAAAAATAATAATAATATTAATAATAATAATAATAATAGCATAATAAAATCGACACTAAACAACATGAAAATAATACCATAATAGAAAAACATACATACATACATACCTACATACATACACACATACATACATACATACATACATGTGGGGAACTACGGTAACGAACTGGCAGATCGTCTAGCGAAGCAGGCAGCGAGTGACGTCGATCTACAGATCTGTTACGACAAGGTCCCGATGAGTGAAGTAAGGAACCAGCTAGCGGTCATATCCAAAGGAAAATGGGAAAGTGAATGGTCAACTACTTCCAAAGGTACTCTAACCAAGGCGTTCTTCCCTAGTGTCCAAGATAGACTGAAATTGAAGATAGAAGTAACTCCTAACTTGACGACTCTGTTGACCGGACATGGAAGACTCAACGCATATTTTCATCGATTTAAAATCAAGAATAGTGCGACATGTGCCTGTGGGGATGGGGATCAGACAGTGGATCATATCATTTATGACTGTACGAAATTAGGAAAGGAAAGAAGAACACTAATTCAGTCTATACATAAATGTGGTGGAAAGTGGCCTGTGGACAAGACAAAATTAGTGAAAAGTTATGTAAAATATTTTATAAAGTTTGCAAATAGTATAGACTTTGAACAACTACAGTAGGCTGGCTAGTATATAAGGATAAGTTATTTGGGAAGATAGGTTAAAAGTCAGAATTAAGTGATAAGGGTCAAAAATAGGTTACTTACATTCTGTAAATAAGCTACAATATTAGAGGGTATGATTTATCTGAAAATAGGCTGATCAAGAGATAGTAAATATGTAAATACTGTAAATATTTTAATGCTAGAATATGTAAATAGATTCTTGTACTTCATAGGTTAGGAATAGGAAAATATGTTAGATTAAGAAGTACCAATATTATCTTGGCAGTTACACATAGTAGATGAACTACACTAGTCCATATTTAATCTAGAATGGCAACATAATAATATATAATGTAAATGGATTATGTACTTGAAGGTAAACCTAGGCATGTAGTATTACTTTCCATTTGTAATGGAACATGCTGCTCAAAAAAGGAATACATACATACATACATACATACATACATACATACATACATACATACATACATACATACATACATACATACATACATACATACATACATACATACATACATACATACATACATACATACATACATACATACAGAATGTACCGTAAGTAATGTCATTAATTTCAGAGAATTATTCTTTGAGATATTTCAAGTAAAAATGTTTAATACATTGGGTAGGCCATTGACGATACAAATGGAGGAGAGTTCGGCCGGCGCTATGGATCGGATCTCGGCATAGCTCAGGTGATAAGTGCACTCAACGCGCCAAGCTGAAGGTTCTCGGTGCCGGAACGAATTTTTCTCCATTGATAAGTATTTAGTTTTGGTTTATCCCTATATGAAAAATGGGCATTTAGCCTAAAATCCGAGGTCTGATTAGCTAACATATTGTATTATCCTGAAGAATATAATGAACTTAACATATTAGCTAATTGTGATGTTAAACAAGATATTTATTACTGATATTTATTTTCTTTAGGCCTATGTGGACGAAATTGTACACAATTCATACATTGATTTAAAAACCCTTTTGTTACAAGCTATAAGATAGTGATCACCAGACTTAGGATCCGAACACTTCAGCAACCAATGTACGCACAACTTGACTATAGAGTTCCTTGAACATAGTAGACAGACATACTGTAAATGTAAACAACGATGTCAATGTGCTTCGATATATTCTACTGTTAATAGTACAATCTAGTGACGGTGGAAAATGAAGTAGGATACATACCTCACAAGTTTTCATGTTCCTCGGCGACGTTGAAGTCGTTAGCGTTACAATGAACAGCCATGTAGTACATGCTTGCAACTAGTTCGAGAAAACTGTTCACTGTGCACTGTGATGGCCTGAATTCGTTTCGTAGGGAGAGACTGAAGAATACTGTACCTCTGATCACTAACGCACAGGTAAACAAAACTCAACGTGCCACCTCACTCCAGCTGTACTCCGTTGCACTGTTAACTTCACTTCATTCTTAAGTTGTCTCGGTTTACACTATTGTAGTTAAAATTTTGCGTCTCGGAAGAACTAATGACAGAATAAAATTTTGCTCTATCTGGAAGAGACAACCCTGTCTGCCACTTAGATTTGCTAACTTATTGTCGTAGTTTCTATCAAAATGTTTCTAGTGTAGGTGATTAGAGAGCAGTCTTGCCAATATAGTCGTTTTCCGACTAGATATACTATTTTAAACATGGCTGGGAGTGATTTTTATCTAGCAGTCGGAGAAATGTTTAGCTTTTTGTTTCAACATTGAACGATGTGTGGCTTTTTAGGTGCTACGAGTGTTATACATTTTTGGAGCCAAATTTTGTTAGTTTACTTTGTCTCTGAGTAGTGAAATTTCTGAACTTTTTTTTTTTTTTTTCAAATTCAGGGGAAGAGGTAGGGACGGAAGTATACTTTAGTTATTATGAGTTCCATTTCGAAGTACAAGGTCAAACTAAAATGTAATATAGGTTCTTGTTAAATAAATTCAATTTTTAATATATAGAATGTTCTGAAAAAGGTTTCAGTATTTAGAGAGGAGGTAGTACGCATCAAAACAAGAAATAAAAGTCCTATAAAATAAACATGGATACTAAAATTAACATCTTCTGAGAAATGAGTAAATGTTTACCATCACTTTAAGAGCAGCATATCTCCTATACTGTCAGCTCTTTGGCAAGAAACAATTGAGGAAACAGAATGCAACCGTTTGTCACTATGTATTACAATAGTTAATATACGTTACAAGAGCGGTATGTTGACGTTTTCATGTTCGAGGAAAAGATTGAAAAAGCGAAACGTAGTTGAGCTTTTTTAATTTCCGAGAACATGAAAACAAACATACCGCTCGTGTATCGTACATTATTTTGTGCGAAGATCGTTTATTACATACCTGAAAGACGAATTTCTAATTAGTTGCAATGAAATCTCCATCTTGGTTTCTGTTTAATGACGGCAACTTTAGAAAACAAAAATATCTATACTCCAGCAGGCCGTGATATACGTCTGTCTTTTTTTCCCCCAGTCTATAAATGCGAACTTAAAACAAACGGTAAGGTTATGTAATGATTTATTTTTTCATTTTAATATTTTAACAATATTATTTTTATAACATATTGCAGTAATAACATCGGCATCTGGAGTCTTGTTGATTTTTTCACGGTTTCCTTAATTTTACTTGTATCAGGAATACAATAGCTTTCGTGGAGTAGTAGACTTTACTTAATTTTTGCAAATATCTAAAAACAATAATTAACAGTGCAATTTAGGTGAAATTGCAGTGGTAAGTTTCCAATTTATAATTATTACTATGTTAAACGTCTCTAAAAATAATATGTTAAAAGCCTAAAGCAGTAAAATGAATGTCGCGCTTAAGCGGTAAGAAAAGAGAAATTGTTATGTGTGTTACGTTGGGAATACTGAATGTGGTATTTCACACTTACCGCGTATTGGTTCTATGCGGAAAACAAGCAAATACGCACGATCTCGCACAAAGCATGCCTTTGTTAATGTTTGTATCAAAAGGACGCTTAAACAGACAACACTAAGTTTGAGTTCGTAATCGTACTATTGTACGTAAAGTGATTCTACACTGTATTAATTATTACAGTACTAGTCGGGTAAGCTAGTTTCGTATCTGTTGAATCGGACCATGTTTTTTTTTTTTGCAACAGTAACATGGATCCTAAAAGTAATATCTTCTGAGAAATGAACAAACTGTTTACCATCACTGTAAGAGCAGCATATCTTCTGCTGTGACTTATTGGGCAAGAAACAAAACACGTAATGACAAACGGTTATAGAATTATTAAACGAAAGAAAAGTGTTTTAAACCTTTATTAAAACATACAGTATATGTGTAAAAACAGTTTCAATTGTTGACAAATTATGATGTACAATTTTCAAAAAGTCTTCCGTTCTGCTGAATGCACAGATGTAAGCGACGTATCAACTCTTCATGGATTCTGGTGGGCATGTCAGGCGTAACCATTTGTATCGTGTGTTCAATTCGTTCCACTAATTCAGGAATGGTGCATGGCTTAGTCGCATAGACACGATCCGTAATGAATCCCCAGAAAGAGAAGTCCAGGAGAGTCAAATCAGGTGATCGCGAAGGCCAACGAATTGGGCCTGTGCGACCGATCCACCTGCCTGGAAATACTTTGTCTACGGAATAAACGCTTAATTTGAGCGACACTGTTTCCAAGTTCAAACCAGGCAGCAATTTTTCTCTTCTGCAATAACGTTAAGCGGCTGCGTGGCATTTTATCATTCCAGTCTATCACAACAATGTGTTTAGACATGGCCGTATGCCATTATCCTTGGAGTATAGAAGGCCATGCTCTAGGTCATTTTAAGTTGGCATCAAATGCACATTACACATGGATAAGTAGTTTCCTTTGGCGACGGCGGGGGAAGGGGTGTTTGTTTCCAAATCGACTGTACGGCACCGGGAAGGGTTCTGTCTCATGAGTATGAACATCATTTCAAAAATTCTCCAAAAAAATTTATTTTTCGATAGACTCAGGATGCAATTGATGAATTATTGAGAACTATATATACATTCTTTGAAAATAGAAATTATAGTCTATATATGCTATATTTAATTATTTAAGTAAGGCATTTGATTCCATTCCGTATGGTGTATTGTTAATGAAACTTGCATACTATGGTATAAGGGGGATAGAACAAACATTTTTCCGTTCATATTTGTTTGGACGTTCCCATATTGTTGATATAAATGGAAAAAAAGTGCTGTAGCTCCAATCAGGGCTCTATTCTTGGTCCATTCTTGTTTCTTATTATGATAAATGACTTGCCATACAATGTGTCGGCTAAAACTATAATGTATGCTGACGATAAAACTTTTGTTATCACACATAATAATACTGCTGAGTTAGATTTTATGAAGCAAGCTGTATTTGCTGAAATAAGAAAGTGGTTTTCAATTAATGGATTTATTGTTAATGATGAAAAAACTCATGTGTTAACTCTAAGTTTGAAACAAACCCAAAATAATGTGATAAATGAATCTGTAAAGATGCTGGGTATGTATTTGGATCCTAAACTAAGGTGGAATAGCCATGTCAGTTATGTATGTAAAAGAATTTCTAGAGTAATTTATCTCTTGAGAAGTATCATGTACAAGATTCCCAAACATTATTTAAAACAAGTTTACTATGCACTATTTGAAAGTGTTATTAGATATGGATTATTTTTATATGGAAATAGTTCTGACCTTCCAAACATTCTGTTACTGCAGAAAAAGGCAGTTCGTATTATAACAATGTCACCACCCAGACTATCATGTAGATCTCTTTTCAAAAAATGAAAAGATTATGACAGTCTATAATCTATATATTTTTGAACTTGTAATGTGTGTAAACAAGAATATTACTAATTATACAAGTATAGTAGATCTGCATCGCTATGAAACCAGAAATAATGATCAATTAAATGTACCACATGTCAGGTTGCAAAAAACACAATCAAGCTATGCAATTACTGCAATAATGTCCAGTAATGGAATATGGGTCCAGTAATGGAATATGGTGCTGCATGTTGGGATCCTTACAGATTAGAACATATTAAGACACTGGATAAGATTCAAAAACGGGCTCTCAAGTGTTGTCGGAAAAATTCACCATTAAAATGGGACACACTCACGTACAGGAGAACGGGAATTCGATTATGCGCACTGCTCAAAACATACAGAGGTGAGCCTGCCTGGAGAGAAATAAAAAATAGGTTGCAGCCGCCAAATTACTCTTCAAGGAACGACCACTCATATAAATTGAGGGAAAGAAGACAGAGGACGGACACTGGAAAGTTTTATTTTCTCAATCTTACTATCAGGGACTGGAATGCTTTACCTGCAGACTTACTAAAGGCTTTACCAACAACCAAAAACGTATTTAAAAATAGGCTTAAGGACTACTAATAGTCGATTATTATACACAGTATGTAAAGGATATAAATGATATTTTGTTATTGAAGTGTTGTATCAGTGAAGAATTATGTTGTGTCAGTGAAGTGCGTTGTGTCAGTGAAGTGTGTTGTGTCAGTGAAACGTGTTCCTATCAGGAAGCTTTATAGTTTATAGTGGCAGTGCAAAGTATTTGAACAGTGAAATGTTTTTGAAGTGTTAGTGAAATCAGGATATAATCAGTGAAATGTGTCGAAGTTCCAGTGCAGTGAGTGAGTTGACAGCGAAATGAGTGTAATGTGGAAAGGTACTTGCAGATATGAACATATCATACTCGTGGGGTTTAGATCGAATTTAGATTTAAGATACAAATTAGATTTATTTTAAATGTTATTTTAAGTGATAGTGCTTCATTTAATTTAGGATATTCCCTATTATTATTATTATTATTATTATTATTATTAGTAGTATTAATTATTGGTATTATTAAGTGTATTTTTAATTAATAAGTTTATTATTGTCATTATTGAGTGTAATTAGTTGCCACTGCCACCGGGTATATACCCATTGCAGTGTGAATAAATACATACAAAAGTATATAATAAGATACCTACAAATATAAAGGCACTTAATGAAACACAATTTAATTTTCAGATTAAGAGATGGCTACAAAATAATCCCTTTTATAATATGAATAATTTTTTTTTTAAATGATGTAGTATTTTAATTAAATTTTATTATTTTTTACTCCTTTAATATTTTAAATATTGACACATTGTTTTTTATATTATCACATTGACGAGGCCTCTTGTATTCTTGTACCTTCAGGCAAATAAAGAATATGAATATGAATATTAAAGATTCTGTACAATGTCGGCATTTAATGTTCACTCAGCTTCTTGAGTATCAATATTAAAAATTGCTGAATGACTATTGCAACCAAACGGAATTGTTGTTACAGTTTTCCATTCTAAAGACAGATGAACTTGCCTGTTGGATTCACTGTTAAACCCGAGTCACACGGGGATAGTTTACAGGAGTCAAGTGCTTGAAGCCTCTAAACTTGATGCTATATTTGTGATCACACGGAGACGTTAAACTTGAAACCATGCTTGAAAAAAAGCGCGCGCTGAATGTTGTAGGCCTATTCGTAGTGGTGTTTGAATTCTTGTATTCTGTTATAGTTAATAAAAATCAATAGTGAACTGGCATTTTTAGTTTGGTGAAGCTGAAGATGCCACCAGCACATATTCAAGCATGTGTGCAGCTAATTGGCGCCTTGTTATTGCATGAATTACAAAATATTCTTGAAAAAATGAAAAGAGAACATGGGTTAAGAAATTGATTCGTAGAAGAATTATGCACGGTGCATAACCACTTCTACATCTATGTTTTCGAAACCTTGTCCCATGAGTTCACTGACTAGTTTCTGGAATAATAATTCCCGCTTGTTTTTATTGAGGTATTCTTTGTCACGTATATTCCATACAAGTTCATACTTCTCATACACTTCCAAAAACTTTATGATATCGTTGGAATTCCACTTAGGGGGCGTTCATTATTAATAATTATTAATTTACTTCGACAATAGGCCTAAAACTACAAACTTTCTACTTGCCAAGTTGCTACAAGTTCGCATTCACACGCGGGAAGTTGTGGAGTCAAGTAGGTCACGTGACGGGAAAGTGGAAACAAAAGTTGACGGGTCGTCAACTCAAATTCTGCTTGACCGCCAAGTCACAACTTGACTGTCTCGACTATATCACACGGGGAAAGTTGAAGGAAAGTCGACTTGCTCCAAGCACTTGACTCCTGTAAACTATCCCCGTGTGAATTAGCCTATAAAGTAGGAATCCGCTCATACATAATCCAATCAACACCGCCAAAATCTGTTATTCTATGCCAGCGACACTTTTTCATGAAACTGACATTTACTCTCGCGAAGTATTGATAAATTACTGTCTGTTACATTCAGCGAGATACTCACAGTTTTATGAAACGCTTGACCTCCAGTCTTTAGTCAATGTTCAATTTTCGAAGCTAATTTATTTATTCCTTTGTTTTAATACTTTTTGTTTCATCAGGAGCTCCACCATACTACTACGACATTTTCACTTTTCATTGCTAAATACTAATACAAACACCAGGTAACAATTTATTTAACGCTAACTGCTATTGGTATTGTACATCGATAGTGTGTACATACTCACTCTATGCAGTGTAACTAAAACATTAATTCCTTTCGCTCCTCAATGTCGACAACGTAACATTGCTTGTGTACCAATATAACTAATAAAATAACTCCGCGCTATATCAGGAATACGCCACCACGTAGAATATAAATATTCTGTTGTGTTGGTTTTAATGTTTTACTTTCGTTTCGGTTTGAAATTGATCTGTGATAAGAGGAAATAATTTAGCCGTTCAGAGCAAAAGTAGTGTAAGTCAAAATTGGGTAATAAGTTTTAAAGTAAAAATTCTGTAAAATACAGTGCAAAGTAGCAATTAATATGTCCTTCTCGCTATCCTCTGACTACTAATCTATACTAATAATAAATCTGTAGCCGAAATTTTTCTGGTAATTTTCGAGTTTCCAAAAATAATTGGTCCTAACATATGTAATTAACCACCCTGAAACCGAAAATCGCTTTTTTGACATTTTTGTTTGTATGTCTGGATGTTTGTTACCTTTTCACGCGATAATGGCTGAACCGATTTATATGAAAATTGGAATATACATTAAGTTCGTTGTAACTTAGATTTTAGGCTATATGGCATTCAAAATACATTATTTAAAAGGGGATCATAAGGGGGCCTGAATTAAATCGAAATATCTCGCTTATTATTGCTTTTTTGTGAAAAATCTTACATAACAAAAGTTTCTTTAAAAATGACTTCCGATAAGTTTTATTCTATGCAAAATTTTGATAAGACTGATATTTAAGGATATACAATACTTTTAAAATAACAATGCAATACATTTTCACCGCCGCCTCAGATTGTAGCGTTGTTGTTCCTACTGTAATTCATATGTGCAAAATATAAAATTTTTAGTAGGAAGAAAAAACACATTTATTCATTCCATGGCAATGGTACATAGGAGATCGTGAATTCTTACATTTTCGAAAGAAAGAAATATAATTACATATCACTGTTTATGCTGTATTACTATTTAAGTTATTTGAAGGGTTCAGAACCCTAGTGGGCCAAGCGCCATTTACTGAAACGTAGAAAACAATGGTTAAAATTAAGTTATTACCATAATTCAATGGAACCATATAGCAAGTAATATAAAGTTTACACATTAAAACTAAATGATATGGCAATCTTCATTAAACTATGGTTGCATGTAATAACAAATAAGAAACATGTTAAAGAAATTGTCATTGCATCAAATGAGTGCTCTCTGGACCAAAATGATCGCATTTTAATTATTTAAATACAATTTAAATGAAGTGACATATTAAACGATTTATCCTTCTAACAAACACGAATGTTCCCTGGATCAAACGTCCTATTTTGATTATGTAATTACTTTATATTTATTTCTAACAGTTGCAGCGGAGCGCACGGGTACGGTTAGTAGTTTAAATAAATTGAATATTAATTGCTACTTTGCGCTGTATTTTACAGAATGTTTACTTTAACCCTCATTCCTCATTTTTTACTTACACCACTTCTACTATGAACGGCTCAATTAATGAAGGGTAAATACTGTATCTTCTCTTCACTTGTTGTGACAAAGTGACATTCCAAAACTAGTCCCAACTCACAACAAATTTTTCACTATGTTTCACTCAGCGTGTATTGTAAATGTCTACTATCACTTTAATATTGCAGAACTCGCGACTACAAATCAAAAGAGTAGTCGCACAGGTCTGTAGCTGCTCTCGATGCCGAGATATTACTAACAAGGAAGAGTCCAGCTCACAGTCTAGTATATACAGTCACGAAGCTCAATACGCAGTAAGTATGCATCATTAGATAGTTGCTAACCACTAGGATCGCTGCTATTGCCTCATTACAGACAATGCGTGATAGTACCTACACAGTCTATTGTTTCTAGTACCCTCATAAACTCAAGCTTCGTGACTGTATATACTAGACTGTGTCCAGATCAGCGAAGCCCAACCTCTTCTCTTAAGAGTTAATGACGTCACAGCGTCGTTTTACCCCACCTCCTTCGTTTGAAGGCATGACAGTGCATGAAATACTTCCCCTTCGATCACTCACTCAGTAAAGGCTGTTAGCAATAAATTTTTAACCTGAAAGTTGCTCTGTTGCAAAAATATGTACTAACAGTTGAAGGGTACTCTGCAATACGAAGGTACTGTATGTACACATATCTCGGTATACTCGCCACAATTGAAGGGTTCAGAGCCATAGCGGGCCAAGCGCCATTTATTAAAAATGGAAAAATAAAGGGTTAAAGTTAAGTAAATACCATAATTTAATGAAGATTGACATAGCATTTAATTTTAATGTGCATACTTTATCTTACTTGCTATATGTTTCATTAAATTGTAGTAATCACTGAATTTTAACTCTTGTTTTCTCCGTTTTTAATAAATGGCGCTTGGCCCACTATGCTTCTGAACCCTTCAATTAATGTATTTTTTTTTATTTTAGTAGGTTATTTTACGACGCTTTATCAACCCTTCAATTAATGTATTTTTTTTATTTTAGTAGGTTATTTTACGACGCTTTATCAACATCTTTGGTTATTTAGCGTCTGAATGAGATGAAGGTGAAATGCCGGTGAAATGAGTCCGGGGTCCAGCACCGAAAGTTACCCAGCATTTACTCATATTGGGTTGAGGGAAAACCCCGGAAAAAACCTCAACCAGGTAACTTGCCCCAACCGGTTCAATTAATGTATCAAAATAACAAATTGAATAACGAGATTTTGAGAAATAATACATAAAACTTGTACATATAAAGTATGAATAATACTAATTCAAAAAACGCAGATTTGCAAAGGTCTTTCTTTGTTAATGAAAACAATGTTACTTTTACTTACTGCCAAACACCCACTTCTTACACATATCTTGTTATTGCAGGGCACCCCTCAATTATGAAGGAACTATATGACACTTTCGAGTCTCCAGATTTCGAGACTTGAAAACAATAGAGGCGAAAATTAGTTTTTTTAACAATCCAGTTTAATTTTGCTTGCAAAGATGCTCCGCATGATCTGCAAATGGAACTAATTACTCTGCAAAATTCTACAGCCATGAAATATTCTCAGCAAGAAGGTTGGGACGTTTTAAAATCTTTGCCCAGTGAAACATTTCCCTGATTGCGAAAGTTTGCTGCATATTTAATGACAATCTTTGGTTCTACATATATGTCTGAATAGATGTTTTGAAAATGAATCAAATAAAAATCCATTATCGTAATAGTGTAGGGCACGATCATTTGGTCTATCTTTTAAGACTCAGCAAGAAGGTTGAAACTTGTTTAAATCTCTGCTCAGTGAAACATATCCCAGATTGCGAAAGTTTGCTGTAAATTTAATGACAATCTTTGAGTCTACATATACGGTATCTCTGAACAGATGTTTCGAAAATGAATCAAATAAAAAGCCAGTATCGTAATAGATTAGGGCACGACCATTTGGTCTACTTTTAAGACTCAGCAAGAAGGTTGAGACTTGTTTAAATATTTGCTCAGTGAAACATATCCCAGATTGAGACTTGTTTAAATATTTGCTCAGTGAAACATATCCCAGATTGAGACTTGTTCAAAGATATGCTCAGTGAAACATATCCCAGATTGAGACTTGTTTAAATATTTGCTCAGTGAAATATATCCCAGATTGAGACTTGTTTAAATATTTGCTCAGTGAAACATATCCCAGATTGAGACTTGTTTAAATATTTGCTCAGTGAAACATATCCCAGATTGAGACTTGTTTAAACATTTGCTCAGTGAAACATATCCCAGATTGAGACTTGTGTAAATATTTGCTCAGTGAAACATATCCCAGATTGAGACTTGTTTAAACATTTGCTCAGTGAAACATATCCCAGATTGAGACTTGTTTAAATATTTGCTCAGTGAAACATATCCCAGATTGAGACTTGTTTAAACATTTGCTCAGTGAAACATATCCCAGATTGAGACTTGTTTAAATATTTTCTCAGTGAAACATATCCCAGATGGTGACTTGTTTAAATATTTGCTCAGTGAAACATATCCCAGATTGAGACTTGTTTAAATATTTGCTGAGTGAAACATATCCCAGATTGAGATTTGTTTAAATATTTTCTCAGTGAAACATATCCCAGATTGAGACTTGTTTAAATATTTGCTCAGTGAAACATATCCCAGATTGAGACTTGTTTAAATATTTTCTCAGTGAAACATATCCCAGATTGAGGCTTGTTTAAATATTTTCTCAGTGAAACATATCCCATATAGAGATTTGTTTAAATCTTTGCTCAGTGAAACATATCCCAGATTGAGATTTGTTTAAATCTTTGCTCAGTGAAACATATCCCAGATTGCGAAAGTTCGCTGCAAATTTAATGACAATCTTTGCTCCTACATATATCTCTGAACAGATGTTTCGAAAATGAATCAAATAAAAAGCCAGTATCGTTATAGAAAATAGGCCACGATCATTTGGTCTACATTTTAAGACTCTGTTGTTCATCCTTTGCGGCAAACATTGATGAACTGGTTAGAGTGCAAAAAAGTCACTAACAGAAAAGGTGTTCAAGAAGCTTATTTGATTTTCTTTCATCAGAAAATAATTGCAGTAAAATTAACTGAAGCCACCACTGCAACAAAGCGACATTACAGAAGTTTGTGACGTCACGAGTACATTAATGCATAATAGCTTCGCAAAGAGCGGCTGGAGGTAAATCCGCCATATCCTGTTTCGCTTAAGGTTGGCTGTCGCTGATGTTTGATTGAAACAAATTTGTTTGTGATTCAAAATAAAATAACTTGTTTATTCATAAAACGACACTACCTACTAGCGATAATGTTCAATAGCTATATCTTGCAGCATTGTGAGTTTAGGTTAATAAGATTAGATTATAGTAAGCAACTTCAGGCTTCGTACCACGAGCATTCGCTACTGAACTGAGCTTTAAATTAGAATAACTAATTATTCATTAATGAAAGAGCACTACCTACTTGTGACAGCGTTCAACAGCTAATTTTGCAGATTTGTGAGGAGTTATTCAATTTTAAATTTCCTCGTCATCCACAAGCGCGATGTGGTCACTAAAAATCAATAGACGTCACTCTGGGGAATGACATTACGCGCGTAATTTTTAAGGGTCGTTAAGCGAGTCACAACGATCTTATATTAAAACACGTTACTCTTGCAACTGATTTTTCTCTGTTATATTTGCCAGGATTTTATGTGAATTACAGTTCATACAGAACTGTGAAGAAGTGAAGGACGTGAGTTATCACCATCATCATAATTCTGACATGCGTTAGTCTTAAAAGAATTGTTAGAGCATGAGGAAGGTATTTTCATATCATATTATATTCTATGTGTTGGATGGAAAGTTGGAAGAAGTACAGGAAGAGGAAAGGTACTAGAGAACCAATATTAAACTACTGCGAACAATAGCTGAAAGATACCAAGAAAAAATTGAAAAGTGTATAATTGTATTTGTCGATATAGAAAAGGCTTTTGACAGAGTGGATTTCAATAAACTTTGGGGACCTTGAAAAAAATTGGTGTGGATTGGAAAGAAAGGAGCTGCTCAGTAACCTCTATAATATGAAACGAGTCAATGTGAGGATAGGAAAGAAATGTCAGAGTGATTTCGACTAGGGAGAGGAGTACGACAAGGTTGCACTTTATCACCAACCCTATTCAAAATATATTTGGAAAATTTAATGAAGAACAGATTGCAGGATATGGGAGGGAT
Organism: Periplaneta americana; assembly: GCF_040183065.1. NCBI lineage: Eukaryota > Metazoa > Arthropoda > Insecta > Blattodea > Blattidae > Periplaneta > Periplaneta americana. The sequence goes on along the minus strand of NC_091122.1, from coordinate 45,371,048 downwards.
AGGAGGAATAAGAATAAAGTTCACAAGATTTGCTGATATAGTGACGTTTTTTTAGCAGAAGTGGAGATGATAGTAAGCGATATGCTACTGAAGCTAAATGACATCTGTAAACAGTAACTTATGGCCTGTAGATAAATGCAAATAAGACGAAGACCATGGTTATCAAAAACAAAAAAAAGAAGGTAAACATGCGAATTCGAAATAAGGCTGTAGAACATGTGAGGTGTACTATAAGCAGTAACATGAGCTGCTTCCGGGAAGTTAAGAGGAGGATAACAATGGCAAAGGAAGCTTACAATAGAAAAAATAGCATCTCCTGCGAACCTCTGGAAAAATAACTACGAAAAGACTAGTGAATTGCTTTGTGTAGAGTTTGGCATTGGATGGGACAGAAATATGGTCATTACGACGAAGTTAAGAGAAACGACTAGAATCATTTGAAATGTAGATGTGAGAAGGATGGAGCGTGTGAAATGGGCAGACAAGATGGGAAATGAAGAAAGAGTGGGTGAAGAAAGAATAATGCTGAAACTGATCAGGAAGAGAAAAGGAAATTGGCTGGTCTCTGAAGAGGAAGAAACTGTCTACAGAAGTATCCACGAATGGTGAAAGGGAGAAAAGTTCGTGGCAGAAGAAATCAAATGATAGACAACATTGAGATATGTGAGTCGTATGTGGAGACTAAAAGGAAGAATAGTAAAGATTGGAGAATGCTGGATTTGCATTGAAAGACCTGCCCTTGGGGGAAAAATTATGAAGGAATGAATATCCATGCAACGACCCAGTGAGCGTTTTCCATTTGGATCGTACTTTATTGTCTTATTATTCATTTCATTTAGTGTTCTACCCAAGGGCAGGTCTTTCACTGCAAACCCTGCTTTCTCCAAACTTTCCTATTTTCTGCCTTCCTCTTTGCCTCCTCATATGATCCATGTATCTTAATGTCGTCTATCATCTGATATCTTCTTCTGCCCCGAGCTTTTCTTCCGTTCACCATTCCTTCCAGTGCATCCTTCAGTAGACAGTTTCTTCTCAGCCATTTACCCACCCAATTCCTTTCTCTCTTTCTGGTCAGTTTCAGCATCATTCTTTCTTCACCCACTCTTTCCAACACAGCTATATTTCTTATTCTGTCTATCCACTTCACACGTTCCATTCTTCTCCAAATTCACATTTCAAATGCTTCTATTTGCTTCCCTTCACCTCGTCGTAATGTCCACGTTTCTACCCCATACAGTTCCACACTCCATACAAAGCACTTCACTAGTCTCTACCTTAGTTCTTTTTCCAGAGATCCGCAGAAGATGCTCTTTTTTCTATTAAAAACTTCCTGTGCCATTGCTAGCTTCCTTTTGCATTATTATTATTATTATTATTATTATTATTATTATTATTATTATTATTATTATTATTATTATTATTATTATTATTACAGTGAAACCTGTTCAAGACGGAAGTGACACGGTCCTAATTTTTTTCCGTTGAGGACAAGTTTCCGTGTTATTCAGGTGTGAAGTGTGAAGTTAAAATGGAATATTTTATCATTTGTATAAATGAAAAACAAAATGGCATGCCGCAAATTGTAGGAATTACAAAATATTCTGTTTAACACTGCTGACATTAAATCAGCTTCATGTCGCTTATTTAATTGGTGAATGATCTTGATGAAAATCTCATTTCCTGTATAAATTGTATCGTCACTCATTAAACGCTATAAAGTTTATTAGTTACACTAAATTTAATATCTAAGACTATAATATTGTACTGTATATCACAGCACATTATTTAATTGGACTAGGAGCCTAGAAGCCTTGAATTCTGGATTATCTAATGTCTTTGCCAGCTCAAGGGTTTGCTTTGCAGAATAGGTCCAGAAATTGCCATGACCTTTGAAAGGGCAAGAAGAATCCACTCCCACAACAGTTCATTTATTTCTATGTAGCCAGTTGTTTTCTGTTTCCTTTTATGTCACCATTATTGACCACAAGCCACTCACTCATGATATGGCCTTTATTTTTGAAAGTGTTAAGTTACACCTGAGTTTTCCAGTCCTAAATTTCAACATATTTTCCATACGCTTCGTTTCTCATTTTCCTCGATAACTTTTACTTCATCAGTTAATGCCAGTGCAACATTTTTACGCAACTTTTTTTTTTATCACGAAATCGCTAATACACTTGCGTTCTACCCAGCTACGACAGTATACAGGGGTGAAGCATTGAACATCTTTGAAGGGACTCGTCTGCCTAGTCAATAGGGTAATAAAATTTATGACTATCAGGCCAACACACCCTCGCACCTTAAACATTTTTGCAAAGAAAATTTGTTTTTATCTTAGTAACCTACATATTTCGTACATTCCTTGAAAGCACATACTGTTTCAAAATATAGTTTACGTTAAAGTAGTGTGTCCTTTTGAACAGTAGCAGACAGTTTCCGTTTCCGCGTTGGACAGTTTCCGTTTTATTCAGAAAAAATTCACATAACACATATGAATTTCGCCGGGACCAATAAATTGTTCCGAAATAGACAGGATTCCGGATTATTCAGGTTCCAATTTGAACAAGTTTCACTGTATTATTATTATTATTATTATTATTATTGTTATTATTATTATACGAGTACACATCTAGACTCTGTCGTTAAATGTAAGTTTTTGTCCTTTTTCACGGTAGCTTGCAAATAATTTGTAATCATGGTATGTTCAGTCTGATTTATGAAGCTGCTTTAGATTGACAAGGATTGAGTATGTAAATATATCAAGCACCTTCGATCCTTTACAACAAGACTTAGATCCGAAACGTCACCCAGGTCTAGGACACATAATTGTCGGAGTTTGCAGTGGAACGTAGCACACCTGGTGCACCATTTCTACATTGCTCTAGGGATAAAGTAACAAATGGCGTGCAAAGCATCATTCAACGTAAATGGAAACCGTAACTTTGCTGTGTAGCTGGTCGTATCGAACTTTCAAGAGACTATTGTAAAATTCCAAATGTAAATTTATAAAATGTGATATTCAAACACACAAAGTGGAATGTAAACTTTTGAAAATTAATATTGTCATCAGAAGCAGTAACAATCATGTTCTAAGCCTTTGAGTGGAGATATGAATGAAAGTGCAATACATTGCTAAAAATGGCACAGCTCCGTTAGTTTGTGGCATAGCGCTGTGAACTTTTGATATGATGGATGAAACATCAGTGAATTTTTCATTAAATTTGGACAAGTAATTTGGGCAAGAGTGGCTTAAAGGGTTTTCACTAATTTTCACCTGACTCTTTTACCTACGATTTTTACAAAATACAATTATGATAACTGAATGAAATTTTGTACACTCTTACTTCATATGTATTCAAGTAATTACTTTTCAGGATTTCTTCAACGAAACTTTGGTTAGCTTATGTTATTTTTTAAACATTTTTCCGAAATGTATTTCTCTGTGCAACATCAAATTCTGTGCTAATTAAAAGACATACCAGCTATGAAAATTTGCTTCACATTAAGACAAAACATATACGAAAGCAATTATGCAAAATCTGAGCAAAATTCATCTGTTAGTTTCTGACTTATGAGTACATTCTTTTTAAAATAAAATGTAACTTTGGAAAACGAACTTTGGTGTTTAATTATTATTTTGGAGCAGTCCTGGTTGGAATTTGTGAATAGAATTTTGGCTACCTAATCCTTAAACATCAAACATTAAAATAAAAAATTAAAAGAATCGAATGCTTGATCATTCTCATAAAATGAAGCGTAAAGTTTATGATAATAAATAGTGGCATGACACCATTGCATTTAATAAATATTGAGGGACATTTCCTAATGGAATTTGAAAATGAAAGTTTGACAACCTATCCTTGAAGCACCAAAGAATAAAATAAAAAAAAAAAACAAATATAGTGAAGGATGGGTGAAGCGGAGAAAAATTCTCTCCGGCACCGGGACTCGAACCTTGGTTTTCAGCTCTACGTACTGACGCTTTATCTACTAAGCCACACGCGATTCCAGTTCCGATGCTGGATTGAATTCTCTCAGTTTAAGTTACACCTCTTAGTTTTCGTTTAGTGGCCAACTCTCATGCACTGATTGTGTAGGACAGAGTAACGTGTGATTTTCGCGTAGTGGTAAGGGGCGTAGTCCTGAAGGGTGATGATGCCTTTAGACAAAAAATTTTAATGATGGTTTATTTAACGACGCTCGCAACTACAGAGGTCGCCGTTGCGCCGAAATTTTGTTCCGCAGGAGTTCTTTTACACCTACCAGTAAATCTACTGACATGAGCCTGTCGCATTTAAGCACACTTAAATGTCATCGACCTGGGCCGGGATCGAACCTGCAACCTTGAGCATAGAACTCAACTACTCTACCCAGACCGACGCCTTTAGACAATATTCCATTTCTTCCATCTTATTCCTTCGTTTTATTTTGTTTCCAAGATACTAATATATTTTACTGCATTCATTGTTTCTTAATCTATAAGGAAATCGGGTAATATCGGCTTAGGTAAAGGTGTGTATTGGCATATCCAAGTCCCGTTTTTTGTCACTATGCTACTCAGTAATTAGTGAACCTCTTCGTTGTAGCGCTAGAGATGTCGGGGACAAAATTCAACTCATATTGTAGTCTTTCCTTCAGTCAGATTTCTTTACAACCAGTTTACATACAATTTTGGGAATTTTAAATGCTGGTGTATCATTATCTCGATGCTACCAACCTTGATAATTAATTACTAGATCAATTCACTCTTAGACTCCCACTCGTCTCCGCAATAAATTTCTCAACGCGCTAAATCAGGCATGTCAGAAATCAGACTCTGAATGTGCAGTTATGTGCGCGGATCGCCGATCTATGCGGACTGCATCATTCAAGGGTTGCTCTTACCAGTTCTTAGCTGGAGGGGTGTACAATAATCTGTTCTGCGCTTCTAGGGTTGGATTAAATAGGCATTTGGACATTATAAATACACTTAGCAGATGGAAAAAAAAACACGGTTATTATCAGTTTCCGGCTCTCTTGCTCTGACTTTTCTAACCGTGTAATAGTTTCAGACACAGTTTGAAAATGGGTTTGTATGAAAACTAAATTATTCGTCAGAACCTTCAAATCCAGAGCGTTTTTCTTTGCGCATTTGTTGGCATTCATTCTACAGTACCCCCACCCACTGTACGCTTTACCACTATACTCAGTACGTCGTTATGCGGATTTCCCACTGGACTGCTCTATCGGGTCCGAAGTTTCGAAGCCTAGTCATAAGTCATGTATCTACACTAGTCGTCATGGTTGCGTTAGGAAAGACAGGAAGAGACTGGTGGGGTTCCGGTGACCCTATACAAATCTATGAGTCGTCTTCTGTAACCAGCCGTATTCACTGTTTCCTACTAATCTTTGGTAAAACTACGATAAATATCCACCATGGCAGACGGCCGATTCGGCATCACGCAAATAAAAATGTTGCCCATTTTTCTATAAGGTTATGATGAATGGAGGATGTTGGTGAAATGATGAGAGTAAAATGGAGAATTTCGAGAAAAACCCTGATCACCTTGGCTTTATCCAACACAAATTCTACTCCACTATCACCGAGATTTGAGCTCGGGTCAGAAATCGTTTCAAGTCAGCACTCCTTCAATAAGGATGAAGAATAATTTATATTTATATATTTGCACTGTAAGTGCGTAATTATCACATGATATATTTGGAAGTATCTTGCCTCCTTTCCTCATGCAAAATTTGTTTTGAGACTCAACATTATTAAACTCCTTTCACCCTTGTAGCACTCACGAAATGGAATCTATAATCTTTCTCTGGAGAAGAAGGTTAATCTCGTCGAAGATTTCTGATGCAGCACGTCACGACGGATTAAGATTGAAAATCCTTGCATGAATATAGCCTACCACAGCACAGTCTCGTGTAACGCGTAATTGCATTTTATCGATTTCAGATGAATCGATCCTACATTTTCCGATTTCGTAACTTCATGCAACGGTTCATTTATGAGCTTCCTTCTTTAGAGTTTCCAACCATTATTGAGGGCCGCAGATATCAGTCATTAAATTATTGGAAATACAAGCCGAAAGAACACAATCAATCCAACTTAATTGTACCTCATTTGAACGTAGAATCTCTCAAACGTTAGCTTTTTTTAATCAATAATTTCATTTCTCTTTCAGATCATCTCCTGCTAGCGTAATTATTAAAACAAATGCAAATATAATTATGAAAGGAAGAATAACAGACTAGATTTCCAATAATTTCAATTATCTTTTCGTATACAGTGTAATAAATCCTTAATGAACGCAATTAAATGGACACGAGTCATAAATTTACATGGAGATACAGTAGACTATTAAAGTTAAAGGTATTGGCTGCTCCGGAACACACTTATGGATGAATTTATGGCCCTCACATTTTCATAAATGTTGCTTAGGCAGATCGATAACGGTCACCAGCTTTAAACAATAATTCGGTGTATTAACATTAATGCCTACAGTATTGAAATGAGAGTTCTTCCTCATTTCAATACTGTAGGCTAATGCCTACACCGAAAGCTGGTGACCGTTATCGATCTGCCTAAGGAAATAAATTTTGATTCTATAGAAGGAAATAAATTTTGATTCTATATATGTGTTCTCGAAAATTCTATCACTAAGCATTTAGTGCTATCTAATTTTTATACAGGGTGAAAGGGATATAACTGCATTAATTTGAACTGGTAATAGATATCAATGAAACTAGTAGATGATAAGTTCGAATAACTGCTTCTCTGTCTATAATGGTTATGGAAAAAATTGAGTTTCTACTGAGAGACTGGAAGTGGATACGTTGCAACAGCGCAATGATTGACTCCCCATAAATTAAAATCATATATAGGTACTCACGATTAGTAAATTTTGGCGTTGTTCTTAATTGACTTGACCTTTAGAATTCTACGAGCAGACTGGCATTAAGACTTGCTACTGCTAAGGTACAACGTAAGAATGCAGCTAAACAGTGTACTGTTATTGCAAGTTATCTTGAACCTTACATCCCCTAAGTCTGTCTTTCGAACTGCTCGGTACGGCATGTACTCATCAACGTAACGGCACGGCAAGGATGCCCCTCCCTCGGGTAACGTGACTCTTTTCAGAAAACGTTGGTTCTTTCACTTTACGGCTCTCTACTGTAAAAGAACTTGGTTCATTACAGATAACATCACCTCACGACACTCCGATTTTGAGAGGAGAACATGATTCCGTAGCAGGTTTTAATTAACCTGTAATGAATAAGTATTTAAATATAGTCGTTTGTACACTCCTCCTCTCTCATCCGGGCTGGGGAGCGGCAATGGCGGAGTTACTACAGTTATTTCTATACATTATAAAGTTCTACATGACTTACACCTACGGCTGATATGTACATATTCTTATAACAATATTTTACAGGCTTATTATTTGAATTTACATTAATTTACAATTATACACAAACCATATCGCATCATTACTGCTATCATCGTCATCGTTCGGTTCAAAATTAATTATTATTTCGTCAATGGCATCATCCATTCGGAATTATTTTCTTAATCGTAGGTACTACTTTCTGAACAAGATAGAATTCTTCGATTTTATCCCGAATGACATGTTGATCGAAGTCGTCCACTTCAACTTTACGCAAGTCCTAATTCTGGAATGAAATAATATATTTTGTACAACTATAACAAAATAATAACTTACAACAGTAATTCATTACGTCGCTCACAGTACACAAACACTATATTATACATAAATTTTATAGCAATAATTTCTAAACATTACATACCTATTCTTTCCCGGAGTAGTGTGAGGTTCATTCGGTTGTAATTCAGTATTATTATTAATTCTCTTCACGGAACTAACACTTTTGCCAGAATATTTAGCCGCTCTCTCATATTCCTTATCAAGAGGTTCGAGCAAACATTTATTTTGTTTAATTTTCCCTCCTCGCAACACTTAATTATATTTGCGATAATTTCTCTTTCTCCGCTGTGGACAACAGCGTTACTTTTCCTCCGAGGTGGTGTGATTTCACCAAAATTACTACCCTGTGGTTGCTGCTCCATGTTAACATTACTGGTACGCAGTGAAGGAAATAGCTCTATATTTCTTGACAAGAGATTATGATGCGGAGCATGAGCAAACAACTCAGTTGGCTCCAGCCACGTTACGCGCTTCCTTCCCTCTGCCCTTCTGTCCCCACTCAGAAAGTTCAAGATAACTTGCAATGACAGTACAGTTGCTGAGCAATCCATAAGTGCAGCGATGCCAGATTTCTCTGAAAGTTCCGGCACACTGTAAATATGTTTTCAATCAGTTAAATATACTATAGCGTAGTAGATGTTGGTCGCGTGGTATGAATAGTCGGTTAAATAAATAAAGTTGTGTATGCACTGGTGGACTATCGGCTGTGTGCATGAACAGTTCTAGGAGGCTACAACTACATACCTACTAGTTACGTAGACTACAAGTTGTTTCTAAAATAGGTAGTCAAGGCTAAGTTGCACATCCCTGTAAAGATACATAACTTTAAATAACAATAAATCTCTGCATACCTTACTTACATATTTACGAGTAAAGAACAACATATGAATAATTTAAATAGATTATGAGGTGAAGTTAGTTCGTCGACCATACTTTCTTCACAATACTGACCTACTTTTAACGCATGCTTATAACTCGACTGCACTTTTAGAACTGAAATAAATTATGTGTATATATATATATATATATATATATATATATATATATATATACATACAAGTGAAGAGCCGACTTTCTGAAAAGCCGATGTACACACATTTTCGAAATGGATTACGTTTAGAATTAGAAGTTTTCCCCTATCCTAATATTCTATATATTATTTTACCATGACTGTGTTTGTAGAACTTCAAACGTTGAACATTTTAAAAATGCCTTATTGTAGGATTTTTTTTAGAGTTTCTTGAATTTTATGCAACTCTCTGGAAAAGTCCAATTTGCCGTCCGGTTTTGTTTGTGACGTGCAATGCCTGTCTGTAACATTCTTATTTTCCATTAATGCAATATTTTTCTTATCTACAGGTTTTGTTTAGTGAACTGTCCAAAGACAGGTCCGAACCTTACAAGTGATACCAAGGAGGTACCACTCATGAGGCAACTAGGCCAGGAGATAATAGGGTAGGTGGCCAGTTCCTTTCCCCCTCCAATGCATACATCGCCAATTAGCTACATATTCCACTAATCAGACTTCAGATTCATACAAACAATTTTATTGTTCTTCCTCTGATACATATCATCAAGTGAGATGTACTGCCTGAAAATATAGGCCTATGTATTACTCGACCGAAGCGAATGGAACCGCGGGCGTAATGTGAACTACTGCGATGACGCTATACGAACGCAGAAACAGTGCAAGTGGCGCTCCGGGTGCAGAACTCCACTGGCCTTGGTCCAGTAATACGCATCAGTCAGAACCTCAATCAGAGGAATATATACAGGTATACAGTATATTAGTATTACAATGGGCGTATATATTTTCGTTTTCGTACTGTTGTAACTGAACGACAAACTTTCCACTGAATTGCTTGCTGTCCGATTCCTTCACAATATTTTACTTAATATTGTGAAATTTATTAGTAACAACAATGTAATTTATTCGTCACAACAATAATTCCTTTCTACAATTCACCTTAAACGCTCTCGTCAACAATTGGATCTTCACTCAACACAGTATTCGTTATAGCACTCCACCGACGACAATGACAATTTACTTGGACTATTACGCACAACAGTGAACTGTTAATCTTAACTAATATTTACAAAGCACTATTTACAAATCAGAACTACCAGTTCTCAGTTCTTCTATCTCAGTCACTCGAGTTCACGGTATCTCGAACCACAGACCTTCAGAGACAGTTCACTGTACTCGAACTCGGGTCCCTCCAACTGCGGTCCACTGCACTCGAACTCAGGTCCCTCCAACTGCGGTCCACTGCACTCGAACTCAGGCCTTCGGATGCTGACGCAGATGCGGACGCACACTCGAGTCGAACTCCGGCTGGCTTGCTTGCTCTGGCTTTCTCACTGACTGAATAACTGAAAACTCTGAAAACTGCTGTCGTTCCTTCGCGACCGTAATTTATAACTACAGCGACGTAGCCTCGAAGGTTCCACCCGTCTCTAGAGATGGCATTCCAGAGAAATCCAGAGCCCTCTCCTCTCTACCAGCACCAGATGCGCGCGCAAACTCGTCGCGTGACGTAATACACCCTCTCTCTTCTCTCCACCGCGCGACGTCACTCAATGTTCCGTGCAGCCTGTGCGATCTGCTTTCATGCGGGACGCTGGTCGTGAGTTCGAATCTCACGTCGCTGTCACAATATTTATTCGTTGGAGGATATTCTTTCCACTGTATGCTCTGAACGACTGAACTCTCAGTATCTTCAAATAACACCACCGCCTTAAAAATCACTGTAATCGGTGGTTGTCTTATGCTGAGTGTAAATGATATAGACCAGTAGTCACAACCTAACTTGTCTGGGTTCCGAAACCGCCAGTCCTGGTTATTACACAAATGAAGTGTTTTTCGAAGAAATAACAAAGAAATATTTTTGAGCTTGTTCTTCGCCTTGATATCTTACTACTCATACGTCTCAATACCCAATACCTTTATGGGATTCAAACTTCAGACACAAATTACTTTTTTTCGGCTAAACCGTTATTCAAATATCGAAATGACACGTGAGTTTTTGGTTACTTATTATCTAAAAATGCTGTTCTTAAAATTAATACAGTTATACGTCTTTCATCCTGCATATCAATAGCTTCAACATCCACAACTTTATGCGACATTGATTAACACTGGACAACAAATTTGAACTTTGTTTCTGTCCTTTAGATGAAACTATGTAATTTTAACTAAATGATATGTGCTGAGTTCATTTCTGAAAACCAAAATTTTCTAACACATACCATTTTTATGGTGCACGCACTTCACTTATTTATACAAATTTGTTATACTAGCACATAAAGTAACCTTTGTTAGGCCTAAATTCACAAATTAAAATGTCCTTTTTTTATCTTTTACGTTTGTAGACAGCTTCTGCAATCTCTCTAATGAGTGACCAGCAATATTCAGCCATCATACTTGCATTCCAGCTTCCAATGAAGCGCTTTTCGAAAGTAGATATTTCTTGATGAAACCTTTTCCCATGTTCATCGCTTACAGCACCAAGGTTATTTTGGAAAGAAGTCCAGGTGGCTGTCAGGAAAGTGTACTCTCAGTGACATGTTGCATCCCATAACGTGAAAGTAGTGCTACATTTCACTAACATTAAATAACTTTTTATTTTGGAGAAATAGTGTGATGGACAAAAACTAACTGCAGATTCGATTTTGCGACCACAAAATACATCGAATACACATTTTTATAAAAAGGACAAATTTTATGTTGTACAGTGTTACTATCAAGAAAGCATTTAATTTTGACATAATCTGAACAGCTTCTATACGAGTATATTGCATACCGGGGTTCTTGACCTCGGCGCTAGAATGAGGTGCTGTGAAATGGATACAGTAGTAAATAAATTTCTAAATGAAAAATTGTGTTTTACAGAAAGTGACGATTTTAGAAAATTGATCTTTGGGTAATTAATACGTATTGTTTTATCAGTGTTCTATTTGCATCAGAATGAACTATATGGGATTTAATGAAAGGGTTTTATTATGATAGAATACACTATCTAGAAAAGTTGAATTATTTACGTGGTAATTTTCGCATTGAAAGTGTCCAAATATACAGAGTGATTCAAAAGTCACGCGACATAGACAAACTCCGTTATTAGTGCAGATAGCGAAAAATGGAAAGCGGAGAAAGTTGTTGGAAATAGGTAGGCTTAGTTTTCAATCTGATATGCTTGAATTTTCAACGTAGAATGCATCGTTGAGGCTGTATATTAGTACGAGACACCCGCCAGTCCCAATGCTACCATATTAGTGGCTTTTCCGCTAGTTCTACCGGATTTTTAGATACATATTATTTAACGGAGAAAAATAGTTGACATGCAGAGTTTAGCTGCTATTTAACTTCTCACAGTGCAAGGAAGCATTTCTTTGCATTGATAGCAAAAGAATTCAGGAGAATTTAATTTTTGCCTTGCGGTTTTCCCTGAACTTGTATTGGCAACACTGCTAATCATCGTCATCATTTCATAATTTACCGATACAGTAAGTATCTAAAATCCGGTAAAACTAGCGAAAAATACGCTAATTTCGCAACGTTAGGATTAGCGGGTGTGTAGTACTAGTTTACAGCCTCAACGGTGTATTATACGTTTAAAATTCAAGCACATTAGATTGAAACTACCTATTTCCAACAACTTTCCCCTTTTCCACTTTTCCCTATACGGAGTTTGTCTATGTCGCGTGACTTTTGGATCACTCTGTATAAAGTGCGTTTGGGAGATCCTGAAGACCAATACAGTCCATCATGATACTTCTACAAATTGTTATTGTTTTTAAAGACAATTTTGAAAAAGCAAATTAAGTTCAGCTACACTGACTGGCAGGTGTAAACAAGCTTCCTTTTGATCACCCCGACTTTTCTGCCCAGCGACCAGCTAGGTTACGAGCGACGAGCTCGGTAACCAGCCAGGCTCCGTCTTGTACGTACCCCTAAGTATGCATCCCGAAGTCACAAATTGCCATTCTGCCACCTCGCTGCCACTCTACCATTGCCAGTAAAGCATTCGTCGCACGTTCCTAATTTACCAATGACACAATACAGGCAAGTTCTTCATGCAAAAATTCGAATGTTTATAGTTGCATAAGAAAAATTTAAGTGGATTCCTGAATAAAGACATAAATTATCTGCTTCTTTATGATGTAGGTTCACCATTACACCACTGGTCTTAACACACAGAATCATTTTAGTGACATTTATAAATGCAACTGTTAAGAGGTTTTATGGTCGTTGCTTTTAATGTCCATCCATGACCCGGGTTTCAAGAGGTAGAGGTACGGTTAGAAGCAGAGTCATCAACATAAACGCCATCAACCTCGTTCTCTATAAGATAAATAATGACGTAATCAAAAACGATATTAAACCGATATTACTATGAACATTAGTTAATAGCTTAAGGGAGAGGGTCATAGAAAAGAAAATTTCACTCTTGCACAATCTTTTTTGTTAAATGAAGGTCTTTTATTGTTTACAGAAAGTCTGTTGTGTAGCATATTATACATTCATTCATAGTGTTCTGCCCAAGAGTAGGTCTTTCACAGCAAACGTAGCAATCTCCAGTCTTTCCTATTTTCTCCCTTCCTCTTTGTCTTCGCATATGATCCCTATACCGTAGTGTTGTCTATCATCTGATACCTTCTTCTGCCTCGAACTCTTCTCCCGTTCACCATTTCTTCCAGTGCATCCTTCAGTAGGCAGTTTCTTCTCAATCAGTGACCCAGCCAATTCCCTTTTCCTCTTTCTGATCGTTTCAGCATCATTCTTTCTTCATCCACTCTTTGCAATACAGCTTCGTTTCTTACTCTGTCCATTTCACACGCTCCATCCTTCTCCATATCCACATTTCAAATGCTTCTATTCGCTTCTCTTTACTTCATCGTATTGTCCATGTTTCTGCCCCATACAATGCTACACTCCACACAAAGTACTTCACTAGTCTCTTCCTTAGTTCTTTCTCCAGAGGTCCGCAGAAGATGCTCCTTTTTCTGTTAAAAGCTTCCTTGGCCATTGCTATCCTCTTTTTTGCTTCCTGGCAGCAGCTCATGTTATTGCTTATAGTACACCCAAAGTATTTGAAGTTGTCCACTTGCTTTACTGCCTCTTTCAGAATTCGCAAGTTGACCTTTGCTTTTCTTCATATATTATGTATTATAAATAACTTATAACTCATATATTATAAATAATTTAATGTAATAAATAGAATAGGTAGTCTTTTCGAGATGAGGATTTTATTTGGCAAAAGACACTAAATTTTTATTAAGGATGTAATAGATTTAATTGCCGCAATTTGTCTGATTTAAAATTATTCATTTCTCTTTCGATCATTTCTTCCTTAAGAAAAATATACCCTGAAATTAGTTACGTATGTGAAAAGCCATATTTTTTGCGAGAAATTAGCTTCTTGATAAAAAGAAGACGTGAACTGTAAGTAAGTAAATTAATCCGGAAACCATCCTTTGCACCATTTGAAAATTAAAAGATACGGTTTTGTGTATAATAATAATAAATTAAGTTTCCCTTATGAAAAGTTGCTAGATTTGACAAAGCGTATTACATATAATTTGGAAACACACCTTAAAATGATTTACGTTTGAAACGGTTAGGGAATCGAATATGCAAAACGTCAGAAAAATGTACACCTAAGTAGCGTTTGTGCTCATTTACAGTTAAGAAATGGATAGTAGTATCATCAGATATGTTAGAATGATTTCAATGTCCATACACCGCAAGAAAAATAATAGTACGGATTTATTGGCATTGATATCTAAACCAGTTAATAGCCACCGGTTAAGATAATTTGAAATTTCCATTATCACTCCCATACAAATGATTTCTCATTATCTGAACCCATCCTTTGAGGGCACTAATGGCTATTTCCTTCACAATGCTGTGTGTTAGCCCCAGGTTTTTACATTTATTGGCAAAGAACGAGGGTATGGTACCTCGTGCTCCCACCATCAGACCTATTACATCAATGTGGGACAGGCTATATTTATCTTTATAGAACGGGATTGTTAGTTCATAGATTTGTTTCTTTTCACTGTCCACCTCATGCGGTTGATCTGCATGTGTCTCAAATCTGATGGTGAGATTGAAAATGTATGCCGAGTTGTTCTTAATGGCAATGATATCAATTCGCCGAACACTTCCTTGTGTGGCTAGTCCCTGAACCTCTTGATGGACTGTAAACCCTACCTCCTTCAGTGCCTCGGCCAGCATAGAACGGACAGCATGGTTGCGAAGGGCCTCACTATAGGGGCAGAAGCCAAAGATATGGGGAAGAGATACAATAAACTAACCCGTTTAAAAATATATTGAAACTAATGAGAAAATGGATATTATATAAGGGCAACTGGCCTTAGTTCTGCCAGATTAAATAAATAAATAAATATATTATTATTATTATTATTATTATTATTATTATTATTATTATTATTATTATTATTATTATTATTATTATTATTATTCATACAAATTTAGTGCAAGATTCCTGGATATTTGCACCGTGCAATAGTGTAAAGCATTAAACTTTTCGGAGTTTCATATCAGCTCCATTATCGAAGAAGATGAGAAAAGTTGCAATCCGTTACCAAGAGCTACCCTCCACAAAGTCACAGATAACTCCGTGGCAATTTAAAATCGTATTTAAATCAACATGTTGTTAAGTGTATTGGAACTTTATGATACGGTTTCTCTTCTCCGAACATTTTTTGTACATAGTTTTAGATTCATGTTGCTCCTTGGAAATAAATTTTTCATCAATAGGTTTGTAAATTCACATACTGTAGATGTTCTTTCAATACCTGCAAGAGTTTCAAGAGCCGAAACCCATAAAGCGGAAGGAACATTAATCTTTGACGTTTTTGTTTCAAAACAAAATAAATTATAAATAAATAAATAAGCAAACAAGCAAATAAATAATTAGTTTATTGCTAAATATATAGTACCAATTTTGACACATATTTACAAATATATAATAAATCATAGTAATGTATTAATACCAAAAATAAAGTATAGGCCTACTTTTCACTTTAAAATTCCTCTGTGAAATCAATTGAAAGGTTGAGATAAAACGGACGAAGGAGTCTAACAGGACGGACACTGAAAAGTTTTCTTTTCTCAATCGTACTATCAGGGACTGGAATGCTTAAATAATTATTTTCTAGTGCCATACTTTCCACCGTGTTATATCCGAATCCTCAGTTTATTACAGGTCCGAACTATATCGGACTTTATTTTATTATAATTCTGTAGTAAATTCGTTGTAGCTATCTATAAGTAGTGAAGGAAATGAGACTGTATGCGCCGGTATGGAATACAGCCACTGGTTTCTATGGCCGGAAAACATACCGTTGCGTTAGTGAAAAATGACATTTCGTCACTGAAAAAATGTGATCCGTAAAGATTTGTTTATACATTTCTTCACAGCAAAGAGTAAGCCTACTCTCTGTTTGCTTTGTAAAGCTAAACCACAGCCTTCTGAAACTGTATTCAACGTGTAGGCTATTTAGATCACTGAGTTCTATAATGTTGAGATCACTGATTTACATACGCTGGCTTACAACGACAGTCACGAAGCTCAATACGTAGTAAATATGCATCCATAGATAGTTGTTAACCACTAGGATCGCCGCTACTATCGTCTCATTACAGACAATGCGAAATAGTACCTGCACAGTCTATTGTTTCTAGTACCCTCAAAACTCAAGCTTCGTGACTGTATATACTGGACTGTGGTGGTATTTCAAATATACATACTAGGTTCAAAAAGTTCCCGGAATTTGCTATTATCATAGAAACAACGTACCTTAAACACTATTCCACAGTATTCCCTTCAAAATAGTTGCCTTCCGCAACAACACACTTTTGCCAACGCGTGTAGAGTTCCTGGAAGCAGGCTGGAAGCCATTTTGTGAAACCCGTCTTAGTGCTCTCGTCGCGTTTGCGATAACCTCTTCAGCATTGAATCTCCGTCCTTTCAGATGACTTTTCAGACGGGGAAACAGGAAGTAATCAGGTGGTGAGAGATCAGGAGAGTATGGTGGGTGATCCAAAGCAGTTATGTTGTGCCTGGCAAGAAAATTCTTTACAATAATTGCGCGATGAGCAGGTGCATTGTCATGCATAAGGAACCAGTTGTTTTCTACCCACTTTTCTGGACGTTTCCTTCTCACTGCGTCCAGGAGGCGACGGAAGATTTCTACGTACAATTCTTTCGTTACAGTACGACCTTCTGGAATGAACTCATGGTGGATGAGACCCTGAGAGTCGAAGAAAACTTCCAACATAACTTTGCCTTTGGAAGTGTCCCTAGGAAATTTTTGCTTCCGAGGAGATGTTTTCGATTTCCACTCAGATGACTGTCGTTTAGGGACTGGGTCGTACAAGTAGTACCAAGTTTCATCACCAGCAATAATTTTGTTTAAGAAATCACCATCTTCATCAGCCATACTGATCATGTCCCCAGCAAGAGTCATTCTTGTTTCTTTCTGTTCTGCCGACAACATTTTCGGAACTAACTTCTGAGACACGTAATGCATGTTGAGATGCTTGTGAAGAACATTATGCACACTTCCGACTGATGTTCCGACCTCTGCTGCTACCTCTTTTATGGTTTTACGTCGGTCGTCCCTCACAGCATTACCCACACGCTGAGCGATTGCTTCATTTGTTGCAGTTGTTGGTCGGCCGCTGCGTACATATCGCGGCCACCAGAAAAGCGTTTATGCCAGGCATACACTTGAGCTGCTTCGCCATATGCTTCTTCCAATAATCTTAATGTCTCTGCAGGAGTTTTGTGTATCAAAACACAGAACTTGATGTTTGTACGTTGCTCTGTGGACATAATTACAAAATGCGACGAACAAACAAAACACTATGATAAACAATTGCCTACAACTCAAAACCAACAATCGCCATTATCAACAAACTTAAAGAAAATGGCATCATGAATGTTACCAACAAAACAAATGTATAATATCCCTTGTTATATATTAATACGAAAAATGGTAGTAAAATTCCGGGAACTTTTTGAACCTAGTAGTAGAAGGCTGTGGTCTGTAGCTTGTGGTGGCTATTATTGCCAATTTAGTGACTGTCATTTTTTATGTTATTACACTTTTTATAAATAATTAAGTAAGGTACTTTGAAGCATTAACATTATTTTAAATAAGTTTCACTGGCCATTGCAAAATAATTTAGTGAATAACTGAAGTAACTTGAAATTATTTTATTAAGAAATTTAATGTGTTGCGTCTAGCCACAATGATTCGCATACTGACTAAATGAAACAATTTATTGTATACATAATGCATATGTTGCAAGGGAGGAGTATGCCTTTTTTAAATCGAGGTATGCCAGGGGAAAATCTTGGGATAGTATACCGCCTCTGGTTTTCTCCCACTTCATCACTGTCTATAGGTATACTGTGGATCATGTAAGAGTAATTCCTTAAGGTGCTATGCATAGACATTTCGCTAGCCCGCGCTACGAGCGTGCTAAACTAGCCCCGGCTATCGAGTGATTATTTGTACAGGTTTCATAACACATCATATCGCTAACACTGGTTTATGAATACGAAAAACGTTAGTTCGCTGATCATCCACCGGAAGTGCGCGCTAAGAATGTTTATGAATATGGTCCTAAAAGACTAATTTGGCCGTCTCTTCACTGTTGCCAACTAATACCAGTTATCACCAAATAGGATAAAATAACACAACGCCACGTATTATACTACTACTACTACTACTACTACTACTACTACTACTAATAATAATAATAATAATAATAAATGATGATGATGGATGGATAGATAGATAGATAGATAGATAGATAGATAGATAGATAGATAGATAGATAGATAGATAGATAGATAGATAGATGGGTGGGTGGGTGGGTGGGTGGGTGGGTGGGTTGGTGGGTGGGTGGGTGGGTGGGTGGGTGGGTGGGTGGGTGGGTGGGTGGGTGGGTGGGTGGGTGGGTGGGTGGGTGGGTGGGTGGGTGGGTGGATGGGTGGATGGGTGGATGGATGGATGGATGGATGGATGGATGGATGGATGGATGGATGGATGGATGGATGGATGGATGGATGGATGGATGGATGGATAGATAGATAGATAGATAGATAGATAGATAGATAGATAGATAGATAGATAGATAGATAGATAGATAGATAGATAGATAGATAGATAGATAGATAGAACTTTATTGTCGATGGCATAATGTATGCATAGACATGGTCAGATATATACAATTACAATTTAATGTAAAATAAGTCAAATATAAAAAAGCATTATTCATTTCAAGGGCCCATGCGTGCATCCTTAAGATTGTAGGGACACAATTTTATTAATTTCGTTTTTATATAATTCCTAAATTTCAGAGAATTTTTTGTATATTTGATGTCATCAGGCAAACTGTTGTATATTTTGATACCAAAGACCATATATGTTCTACTAGTGTTTGTAAGGTGGTGAGCTGGAATAGTTAAACTATTTTTGTTACGAGTGTCGTAGGTATGGAAATCACAAGTTTGATGAAAATCAGACAGATTTTTATAAATTAGTAGTAAATCATTAAAAATATATAAATCATAAACAGTAAGAATATTATATCGTAAAAAATGTTCCCTACAAGAGGTCCTACTGTCAACACCCGCTATGCATCTGACAATACGCTTTTGAGCAATAAATATATCATTCAGCATGGTTCCAGATCCCCAAAAACAAATACCATATGGAAGCCTTGACTCGACGTGTGCGAAATAATAAAACATTAATACATCGTAATTTATTATCGTCCTCAAAATTCTGATTTGATAACAAATGCTATTGAGCTTAGAAATTAAACTTGTGCAATGGGGTCTCCAAGACAAACAATCATCAAATGTAACGCCCAAGAATTTAGTAGTTTCCCATTTACATAAGTATTGATCTTGAATAGAAATATTGATGTCCTTCAAATTTCTCTTTTGAGAATTGTGAAAGTAAATATATCCGGTCTTATTAACATTTAAGTGAAGCAGATTGCTATCAAACCATGATGATGATGATGATGATGATGATGATGATGATGATAATATAGTATTAATAATAACGATGAATTGTTTATGCTTGTGAATTGAATTATTCTACTTAAATGACATGTACAATTTTATATAGCTCAACTAAAATATGTTTTTATATTGACAATCTGTTTACTATGTATTGTATTTTTTGTTTAGCATAACTGATGAATTTTATGTACTGTAAATTGAATAGTATACTGTATAGGTCAACTGATGAATTGTTTAAGCTTATAAATTGAATTAATCTACTTCATATGAATTGTATAGCTTAACGAAAATAAGTTTGTAAATTGAACTAATTTGATTGTATATGTTTGTATAGTTTGGCTGATGAATTGTATATGTTCTTAAAATGATTACTAGTCTGTGTAGCTCTACTGATGAATTGTATATAGACCTACTGTAAATTGAATGGTAATATGTATAGCTCAACTGATGAATTGTTTATGATTATAAATTGAATTAATCTACTTGATATTAATTGCACAAATTTGTATAGCTTAATGAAAGTATGCTACTTTGTATTGTATATATTTGTATAGTTTTGGCCGATGAATTGTATATGCTTTAAATTGAATAGTAATCTATATAGCTCTACTGATAAATTGTTTGTGTTTGTAATTTGAAGTAGTTTGCATGATATGTATTATCAATTTCTGTATATCACAACTGGTTGAATTGTTTATGCCTTAAATTTAATTAAATTGTTTTGTATTATAATATAGCTCAACTTATGAATGATCGTTTGCGTTTGTAAATTTAATAATCTGATTGGCTATGTATTGTATACTTTTAGTAGAGCCATCGATGTAGCTCAGTCGGCAGACTCGCTGGTCTGCTGTTCCGGAGCTGCGTTCGGGCTTGGGTTGGATCCCCCTTTGGACTTTGGTTTCTTCCGAGGTTTTCCACAACCGTGGGACTGAAGCCGGATGGTCTATGGCGAGTCCTTGGCATCAACCCCTTTGATTTGATTACCCCCTTTGATTTGATTACCTGGTTGGGTTTTTCCGAGGTTTCCCCCACCGAAAAGGCAAATGCCGGGTAATATTTTGGCGAATCCTCGGACCTCATTTCATCTCACTACATCTCGCCAAAATGTAAAAAAATTGTACAACATTGTAAAAATTGTAGAAAATTACTAAATTGTAAAACTATAAAAATTTGTAAAAATTGTAATTGTAATATTGTAAAATGTT
Source organism: Periplaneta americana (assembly GCF_040183065.1). Lineage (NCBI taxonomy): Eukaryota > Metazoa > Arthropoda > Insecta > Blattodea > Blattidae > Periplaneta > Periplaneta americana. The sequence continues at coordinate 45,350,054 of NC_091122.1, read as the reverse complement.
GACATGTTCCACATCTTAAAGCTTCATTGCTCATGTAAGATCTATGGAATAAAATGAATGAATGAATGAATGAATGATGTCTTGCATATTTACCAGATCTCATCTTTATGTTGAAGAGGTGTTTTCTAAAAGATTCAATAATTTGTGAAAGAGTATATTTTTCTTCTGGACTTCTCGCACATTGTTAGTAGTTAGTAGATTAGTGTATGATCCAATATTAAAATGTATTTTGTCTGAAAACATAAATTCATTGCTTTGATTAAACAGTTCATGAATCACGAGACCTAACCTAAAAATGTATTTTGTTTGATCACGTGAAAAGATTAGTATGAATTCCGAAAACGAATGCCACTTTGAAATGTATGCTTTAGAATATTTACACCATTATTGTAATAAATTTCAAATTTCAAATTTATTTACAATTTACATTTGAATTGAATACATATGAATAGATACCCGAAATGAGCATATGCTCGTGCTCGGGTACAGTCCAGTAGTCTACATAAATTTTACAGGGTTCAAATAATAATGCTGATGATATAAATAATAGTAACAACAACAATAATAATAATAATAATAATAATAATAATAATAATAATAATAATAATAATAATAGTGATAAAACAAAAATATTTACAATAATAAAATAAATACTAAGACGGATAAAATAAAATATAAAACCACTAGCGAGAGTTAACACAACTTAAATAAGCATATAATAACCGGAAAAAATGCCAAACTCGAAAATCAACAGAAAAGTTCGTTGTATCGCAGATGACGGCAACCGCCGTATTGACATTGTGTTGTATATTAATGGTAGTAGTGGGGAGCTGAAAGTCTACGAAACTGCCGTTCTCTTCTAATCTTCTCGTAAAATCATGGGAAGTTAATGCTGAAAAACAAAATGAAGGGTACACGGAAAAAATAAAAGTATAAACACGGAAGAAATTAATTAAAATGTGAAATGGTATTTCTGTCGATTACCCAAGGGCATGTATCACATGAAATATTATATCATATTTATTTACACTTAGCCTACCTGACTCTAATCTTGAAGTCGCCCTGGTTGGCAAGTTGGTATAGCGCTGGCCTTCTTTGCCCAAGGTTGCGGGTTCGATCCCGGGCCAGGTCGATGGAATTTAAGTGTGCTTAAATGTGACAGGCTCATGTCAGTAGATTTACTGGCATGTAAAAGAACTCCTGCGGGACAAAATTCTGGCACATCCGGCGACGCTGATATAACCTCTGTAGTTGCGAGCGTCTTTAAATAAAACATAAATTTAAATTCTAATCCTGAAATTGTAACCACAACACTAAGCAACGCATACAATAACTTTTATGTATTAATATTAATACTGATATTAATTAATGATTAATATGTTCAAATTTCACTAGCTTCCAGTAATAGACTCAGAAATCTAGAACAATTTGAATTTTCAGAATTTAAACTACTGACAACTTGTGTCACTGTTGCCAACATAAGTCATAAAATCACTACCAGTTGTAGTATTTCTCAGTATCGAAATTCGGAACGAAGTTGGCAAAAGAAAATTCAACCTGCAAACTAGAAAATCACCATAACCCACCAGCTTATTTAGTAATGGGGGAAAAATGGTTCGGTTTCACCCTTACTGTATGAAGTAAGCTGATCCGGACTATATATAGTCTGAAATTTCAGTATGGTTTCAGTAGTTCTATAGATGCACAATCGCAAAAAGAAAATTCTCGAACAATTTCGGGATTATGTTACTGTATTATGAAACATAATTTTAATGTTCAACATCGTCAGATCTTGTTCACTCCACAACAATTAACCTGATGACGTAAGCTGCAGAAAATTGGTGCTCTTTTCAGCTGGTACAGTTTCATATTATACCTACACGAAACGACAGGTACGTGGAGAGTGTTGGTGGGCAATAACTTCTAAAGCAGGAAACATCCCCCTTGTAAGTCTTCTCCTTGTTTTGTAACAAGTTTAGGTAGCCGTTGAAGCTGTACATGTACGAAGTGATTCATATAACGAACTTTTACATTTTGTATATAAATAGAAAATAACGGTATCGTTACATATGTTACGTCACGTCTTTATACTGTACTGCAATTGAAGACCTCGGTGCAAAAACTGTGAAGTCCAGAAATAGAAATTTTGCAGGAGATACAAAAAAAACTTTTCACAAAAATTGAATGTGCTTTAATTTCAAACTGATTTTTCTACACAATAATTTAGGAAATTAGGTTTTTTATGTGGTTACTATTATTTTTGTTGGTTCTCTTTCCTCTATAGAATTTTTTTTAATGGTGGACTTCTATCACCTTTACTTTTTAATTTTCCTCTAGAGTATGCCATTAGGATAGTCCAGTATAACCGAGAGAGAGTTTGGAATTGAACGGATTACATCAGCTGTTTGTCTATGCGGATTACGTGAATATGTTAGAAGAAAATCCACAAACGATTAGGTAAACGAGGGAATTTTACTTGAAGAAAGTAAAGACATAGGTTTGGAAGTAAAACCCGAAAATACAAAGTATATTATTGTCTCGTGACCAGAATATTGTATGAAATGGAAATATTAAAATTGGAAATTTATCCTTTGAAGAGGTGCAAAAATTAAAATATCTTGGAACAACAGTAACAAATATAAATGACACTAGGGAGAAAATTAAACGCAGAATAAATATGGGAAATACCTGTTATTCGGTTGAGGAGCTTTTATGATCCAGTCTGCTCTCAAAACAGCTGAAAGTTAGAATTTATAAAAGAGTTAGAGGGTAAAGATTGGTAATATTGTGATACTAATAATATTATGATAGTACTTTTTGAGAAATTTTTACAGATTTATAACAACATAACTTTAGGCACAAGAGACCCTGGACAACCACATAGACGATGGAGCCAATAGTTCTAGGAATTCTTGAAAACGGAAAGGTCTGTTAATAAGGTCAATGCGTGGTGAAGAAGGAGAAGAAGTATAAGATAATGATACACCGTATCCAGTTTATAACACCAATAAAATGAATATTTATAGACCTGACTGAAAATGTATACCACAAACAGAAATAAATCTATCTTGGTTTGGTAGTGCACCACTTGAAATTTATATAACGATAATGTGGTTGCCATGAAGTCGTAAATAGATTTTAAAATAAACAAACTGTTAATTATACAGGGTTAGTTAAAAGTCCCGCACCACCTAAAAAACTTTTGAAGCATGTGGTTCAGTGACATTAAACTTGATATGTGGGGATAACCATATACTAAGAACTCAATAATGGTATTACAGAATTTTTTCTACTTCCGGTTTAACCGGAAGTAACTCCAACTCTCTTATTTTAAATGGAACACCAAATATATATTTTTATTTTTGAATAAAGCTCATTAAGAGCTTTTCAAAAAGTACCCACACTTGATACTTCTGTACAAATTCAGTGTTGCTAAATAAAAATGGAAGTGGTGCAAGATATTCCTAAAGCCTGGTTAAATCATTCCTTAAATGGTTTCTATGATCGAGTGACACATTGTAAAGCTGCTGAGGGCTACCAATTTGAACACATAATTTAGAAGGTGAGCTAGCTTTGTTTTGTTTTTGTTAAGGAAGGAGTATTTTATTATTTTAATATTCGATACACTTTTCTGTTTTCTTGACTTAGCAACACTGAATTTGTACAGAAGTATCGAGTGTGGGTACTTTTTGAAAAGCTCTTGATGGGCACTATTCAAAAATAAAAAAAATATATAGAGTGTTCCATTTAAAATAAGAGAGTTGGAGTTACTTCCGGTTAAACCGGAAGTAGAAAAAACTCGGTAATACCATTATCGAGTTCTTAGTATATGGTTATCCTCACACACCAAGTTTCATGCCACTGAACCGTATGCTTCAAAAGTTATTTAGGTGGTGCGGGACTTTTAACTAACCCTGTATAAAGGTACAGCCATGTGGACGCTTTAGAAGAAAATCTCTTACGTTTTTTTGATTAGCAAAGACAAAGTCTGTTAAGCGTCTACAGCGTCGGGAGTTCAACCTTCAAAGACATACAAGATAATGACGTCCTGAATTAGAAAGTCCAAGTGAACAGGAAAACTTATTGCTGAAGCATTCCAAGCGATGAGTTTCTGATGAAGACATTTAACCGAATCGAATCTGATTTAGAAAAAGCCCAGGAAACTCGATTTGAGAAGTAAGTTTGAGCTCGTCCTTACTTTACATGGCAGGTACCTACGAAATTTTCATGATTGACAATCTCCCGAGATGATGGATTGTCACAGGATTTAAGATCATGGCTTGGGTACCAAGAACACCAAATTTAGCACCGGCCGTTGGGCTTTTTCTTGTGGAAATTCTTAAAGAATCAAATGTATAGAACACCAGTAGCTGACTTCGACGATTTGAAGCGTATAATCCGCCGTGCGATTCAAAATGTCATATTTATTTAAGCTGGTAGAGATAATGCCATCAGGCCTTCTCTTCCCCTCCACCAAGGGATTACAACTACAATATTAAGAATACAATTACAATTATAATTATAATTAACATAAATTTACAAATACAATAAAAATCAAAGTACTAAAAGATTAACTGATTAATAAAAGCTAGACAGTTTATTGTAAAAGTTAAGAAGAGAGAAACACTTTTTTTATTAATGAACTAAAAAGTAAACCTACTCTACGCAGTAAGAAAATGCTTAATAAGTTTGCTTTTGAACGCTACTAAATTCCGACAGTCTCTGATGTCACTGGGTAGGGTATTCAACAAGCGCGAGAGCGAGATTGTGTATGATGATGAATACGATGGTGTCTTATGTGTTGGTATGGCTAGTATGCGGCTATTTTGCGTGCGTGTGAAGAGATTATGATATGATGACAGGTAACTGAAACGGGAGGCAAGATAGGTAGGTGTAGAGGTGTGAAGGACTTGGAAAAGGAGAACAAGAGAATGAAAATTTCTACGTTCGTTAAGCCGTAGCCAGTTTAGAGCTTGGAAGGATGGGGTAATGTGTTCAGCGCGACGGACATCGCAGACGAAGCGAACACAAGAATTATGAACACGTTGTAATCTTTGCGACTGGTTGACATTGAGGTCAGTCAGTAGAAAATCACAATAATCGAAGTGGGGCATTACTAGTGTTTCCACTAGTATTTTCTTGAGTGATAGCGGGAAGAATTTTCGAATGCTGTTTAAGGAATGTAGTATGGAAAGCACTTTTTTGATAATATGGGTTACTTGGTTATTCCAGTTTAAATGCGTATCAAAGTAAACTCGAAGGTTTTTAACACAGGAAGCAAAAGGGATTATCGATATACCGAGAAGAAATTGGTTACAGGTGGAGTACAAGTTCGACTACTGGTAATCATATTGAAATCTATTAAAGATTAAAATTGGAACTTCACGTGCGCCTGGGAATTTTCATTGAGCAATCTTTAGTAACACTTGCCACAGCAGATATTTCAGTGCGGTGAATCTTAATATCTGTTTTGTAGAAATTTGCTCGCAGCCAGTCGTGTTTATTTAGACTTAACTTTTCTACAGCATACTTTCTTGGTTCTTATGAATGCCGTATTCAACTCCTGGTTATAATAAATTGATTGGCATCTGTGCCTTTATCGTCAGAATTAATTGTGTACTGACATTTCTTATAGATATGTTTTCTTTTCGTTTTAGGCATGACAAAGCAGCGGGGACGCCCCGGTCACGTGGCCAATGTGGACCCCCATCATGGCAGCGCAGCAAGGTGACCCATTCAAGGCTCAACGCCATTACGCAGCACTCCACCACAATCAACAACCAGATGTCTCTACCGTCGCTACCATCACAACGCATCATCACCAGGTAACAGTTCGACATCGTTAACTACGTTGATTACATCTTTTTGATTAACCTGTACTTCAATGGGGATTGTTATCGATTATTATTATTATCATTATTATTATTGTTATTATTATTATTATTATTATTATTATTATTATTATTATTATTATTATTACTTACATACAAATGGCTTTTAAGGAACCCGAAGGTTCATTGCCGCCCTCACATAAGCCCGCCATCGGTCCCTATCCTGTGCAAGATTAATCCAGTCTCTATCATCATATCCCACCTCCCTCAAATCCATTTTAATATTATCCTCCCATCTACGTCTCGGCCTCCCTAAAGGTCTTTTTCCCTCCGGTCTCCCAACTAACACTCTATATGCATTTCTGGATTCGCCCATACGTGCTATATGCCCTGCCCATCTCAAACGTCTGGATTTAATGTTCCTAATTATGTCAGGTGAAGAATACAATGCGTGCAGTTCTGCGTTGTGTAACTTTCTCCATTCTCCTGTAACTTCATCCTGCTTAGCCCCAAATATTTTCCTAAGCACCTTATTCTCAAACAACCTTAACCTATGTTCCTCTCTCAGAGTGAGAGTCCAAGTTTCACAACCATATAGAAGAACCGGTAATATAACTGTTTTATAAATTCTAACTTTCAGATTTTTGGACAGCAGACTGGATGATAAGATCTTCTCAACCGAATATTTATTCTGCGTTTAATTTCCTCCCGAGTGTCATTTATATTTGTTACTGTTGCTCCAAGATATTTGAATTTTTCCACCTCTTCGAAGGATAAATCTCCAATTCTTATATTTCCATTTGGTACAATATTCTGGTCACGAGACATAATCATATACTTAATCTTTTCGGGATTTACTTCCAAACCGATCGCTTTACTTGCTTCAAGTAAAATTGCCGTGTTTTCCCTAATAATAATAATAATAATAATAATAATAATAATAATAATAATAATAATAATAATAATTATTATTATTATTATTATTATTATTATTATTATTATTATTATTATTATTATTATTGTTATTGGCCGTCTACGGTCCATCCAGAACTGAGAACTGATTGACAGTTCGGCTGCTTCTTCGTCTTTTGTGGTACCCACTCAAGCCAACCAATTAGAAGCAACCGAAAGCGACGGATTGTCATACAAACGTCACAATTTTATTCCATGTTGAATCTTGCGTACACTACTTTTAACACTTGAATATAAGTAATTGATTAACTAGCGGACTTACTTCAATACACACTGGAACTTGAAAACAACAACTCCATAAATTTCCTAGACATCACCATAACAAAAATTGACAACAAACACACCTTCAAAATATACAGAAAACCAACCACCATCACCACACACATACACAACACATCTAATCACCCCATACAACACAAACATGCTGCATTCAGGATAATGGTACACAGATTACTCAACATATTCATGAGCCAACTACAGTACAATGAAGAAGTGAACACAATCAAATACATAGCACAAGAAAACGGTTACAATCCAAACATAACTTAATAGACAACACCATAAGAAAGACAAAACAAAAACTTAACAAACACAAAAACACTCAAAACACAACACAAACACAAGAGCACAAGAAATACATCACACTAACATATGAAAACAAAAGCACACATAAGATCGCATCTTCATTCAGAAAGCAGAAATACAACATAGCATACAGAACAGAAAACACACTACAAAGACATCTCAACACACAAAAAACACAAACAAATAAATACGACCACACAGGTGTATACAAACTCACATGTAATAGTTGCGACAAGTTCTACATTGGACAGACAAGCAGATCATCCCAAACACGCTACAAAGAACACATTAAAGCAATAACCAGAGGACACAATACATTTTTATTGGGTTATTTTACGACGCTGTATCAATATCTAGGTTATTTAGCGTCTGAATGAAATGAAGGTGATAATGCCGGTGAAATGAGTCCGGGGTCCAGCACCGAAAGTTACCCAGCATTTGCTCGTATTGGGTTGAGGGAAAACCCCGAAAAAAACCTCAACCAGGTAACTTGCCCCGACCGGGATTCGAACCCAGGCCACCTGGTTTCGCGGCCAGACGCGCTGACCGTTACTCCACAGGTGTGGACGACACAATACATCTACATACGCAGATCACATAACCAATGCTAACCATACATACAATAACATAAATGCGGACATGGAAATCCTACACATACAACCCAAGAACCAAAAGCTCAACACACTAGAACAATACGAAATATACAAACACACTAAAACACATCCCGATCAAATTCTCAACACACAGATCAATTTCAGTACACACACACACACACACACACACACACACACACACACACACACACACACACACACACTATTTGACTCAACTTTTCAACACCTTTCAACAATCAAACGCACCCACGTAAGAGGCAGAGAAGTTTGAGATGACGCCGAGATCTAGTAGGCTCTGAGGATGGTATGATGAAGCACCGAAACAGCTGCAAGCCGCACATACTTACATAATTAACACGAGTAAGTCCGCTAGTTAATCAATTACTTACAATTTTATTATAAATATGCAATAGGGGGAAAACAGTAAGAGGAGGTGCAACTCTCATCGATATGTCCCGTGAACTGAAGTGAAGCCATCTTGTGCGGAGTTAAGAGATTACCAACACAGGAACTCTTTATTATTGCCCTGCAAGTTATCTTGGTAGTTGGGGGTCCCTATTACTGCCTACTTCCCCTGCAGCTATCTGTTTTTAACTGCAGCTTCTCAATCATTTGTATTGGCTGTTACAAAAACATTACTAAGATATATTTTAGGCGTATTCGCACTTCCATCTCTGCGAAAAGTTTCATTCTATCTGTCCGTCAGTCGTTCAAAGACGGATGATTGATTATTATAGTAAGTTGACGGATTGTGATGTAGAGGCTTTCGTCAGACTTCACTGCACGGTGTATTTCGTGTAATGTGTTTATAGCATAATAATATCGCCAGGTAAAAATAAAAGAGCTCTGTCTGCAATTTTTTCGATTTTCATTTTTTGCATTTCCAGGTTCTACATAACCTAGGTCATATGGATATTAACTGAAAACATTTGAAGCGGTGAGATCAATAACCATTCAAGTCCATTTACACAAGTTTCGAGAAAAATGCAAAAAAAAAAAAAAAAAAATTTTTTTTTTATTTCCTAGCTAATTATTATTTTTGCACGTAAAATTTCTGATTGTTTTAGAGATCAAGACAAAGTGCTATACCAACTTTTAAAGTCGTATCACTTGTGGAAATATCCAAAATTTAATTTCAAATTTGCAAAAAATGAATGGCCAGAAGTGGATTTGAATGGTTATTTATCTCACCGCTTCATTTCGTTTTGTTTAAATAGTTGAAATCATTGCTATCAAAAGTTGTAACTGCTACTACTAGTGATGGAAGCATTGGCCAGAAGTGGATTTGAATGGTTATTGATCTCACCGCTTCATTTTGTTTTGTTTAAATAGTTGAAATCATTGCTATCAAAAGTTGAACTGCTACTATTAGTGATGGAAGTATTGGCCAGAAGTGGATTTGAATGGTTATTGATCTCACCGCTTCATTTTTTTTTGTTTAAATAGTTGAAATCATTGCTATCAAAAAGTTGTAACCACTACTACTAGTGATGGAAGTATTGGCCAGAAGTGGATTTGAATGGTTATTGATCTCACCGCTTCATTTTTTTTTTTTGTTTAAATAGTTGAAATCATTGCTATCAAAAAGTTGTAACCACTACTACTAGTGATGGAAGTATTGGCCAGAAGTGGATTTGAATGGTTATTGATCTCACCGCTTCATTTTTTTTTTGTTTAAATAGTTGAAATCATTGCTATCAAAAAGTTGTAACCACTACTATTAGTGATGGAAGTATTGGCCAGAAGTGGATTTGAATGGTTATTGATCTCACCGCTTCATTTTTTTTTGTTTAAATAGTTGAAATCATTGCTATCAAAAAGTTGTAACCACTACTACTAGTGATGGAAGTATTGGCCAGAAGTGGATTTGAATGGTTATTGATCTCACCGCTTCATTTTTTTTTGTTTAAATAGTTGAAATCATTGCTATCAAAAAGTTGTAACCACTACTACTAGTGATGGAAGTATTGGCCAGAAGTGGATTTGAATGGTTATTGATCTCACCGCTTCATTTTTTTTTGTTTAAATAGTTGAAATCATTGCTATCAAAAAGTTGTAACCACTACTATTAGTGATGGAAGTATTGGCCAGAAGTGGATTTGAATGGTTATTGATCTCACCGCTTCATTTTGTTTTGTTTAAATAGTTGAATCATTGCTATCAAAAAGTTGTAACCACTACTACTAGTGATGGAAGTATTGGCCAGAAGTGGATTTGAATGGTTATTGATCTCACCGCTTCATTTTTTTTTTTTTGTTTAAATAGTTGAAATCATTGCTATCAAAAAGTTGTAACCACTACTATTAGTGATGGAAGTATTGGCCAGAAGTGGATTTGAATGGTTATTGATCTCACCGCTTCATTTTGTTTTGTTTAAATAGTTGAAATCATTGCTATCAAAAAGTTGTAACTGGTACTACTAGTGATGGAAGTATTGGAATAAAATAATTCGAATTATTCTATTCTTGTTAAGTTCTCGAGACATATCTCGAATTGTAAACAAGTACTCGAATACTTTCCTCATATGGTAGACGCTGCGAGAAGTGGAGAATGAGAACAGAAAGAAATAGTATAGAGAAGGAAGTTCTCGAGAACACGGATTGTTAGGCAAATGTATACATTCGGCTAACCTCGTCTACAAACAGAAGGAAGTGCATGCAATAAACACTTGCTCTCTTTTTTCTCCGCGTACTCCTAGAGATTTGTACCCTCAAAGTTGTTATGCTTGATTCATATTATACATAACTCAAAAATAATTTATAAATTACTAAATCTCACAGTTTTAAACTATAAGAAGAGAATCATGCTATTAAATAAATAATTACAGAAACAGCGTTACAGATATCATGGAAAAGAAAAATTATCTTACATTATTAACTTAAGTCAGTCATGTCAATTGATGCCCACAGGAGCAAGCGCGCGCTTTAGAGCCCAGGAGAGCCTGAGCGTTTTACAGCGGAAAGGAAAGAGACAGACGAAAGAGGTAGTAAATGCCGCTTGGTCGAGCTATATACAGGGATGCCCAGCGCTGAATCAATAGATAAAGGGAAGAGAACTTATTAAAACTGTATCCATGTTAATGTTTAGATTTGTCTGAGAAGTATAAGTCCATTATAGGAATGTAAGTTTTAATTTGAATGCTCATTTTTCACAAGTTTGTTTTTTATTCAAAAGGAATATTTTCCAATATTTTCTCAGCTTTCTTTTGTATAAAAGTGAAATTTTTAGATATGTTTATTTAGTGGCCTTACAGATACTGAAGTGACTTTTCCGTAAATCTAATATAAGTATCGTAAATACGTATTACTGAAGATAGTGTATTCAAAATTTTGAAAATATTCGCATGGAAAATGTTTGTAAGGAAATTAATAAAACAAAGCAACTACTGTTACATCATAAACAAAAGATAAACGTCAGCTCTATAGCTTCATAAGATTTAGAGAAAATAATTTAATATTCTGGTGATAGGAAGTTGCGCACCAATATCACCTTAAAAGCATAATGCGATAAGAGTCTTGTTATGGAATATTAGTTACAGTTAAAACATATACCTAGGTAACTTTGCTTTGACTATAGCATTGTTTTGATTAGTTTATTGATTAGTTTTATAAGGTTAAAGATATCATCAATATAAATTCCAGCTTGTCATGTCATACTCAATCTCATTTCTTGGGATATAACTTTCTTAATGAATGATGTTTCATTCACTTAGTACAGTATAGCTGTACTACTATGGAATTTATGTGAATATTCCTTCTTAACTCTTTATTATGTTATTAACATTTAAAACAACTGCAATATTAAGAAATTGGTGTTAGTACTTTTTTTTCAGACAATAATATCAAACAGAAAGAAGTCATATAAAAATAACGACATAAAATTTCACGTTCCGTTTGAAGTTTGTGCACCACCCTTTTCTTAATCCAACAGGCCGCTTATTCATATACATAATCCTTCCTCATTCCATATCTAGCGCTTGATGCCCGCGCACGACGTCAAGGTCAGAAAAATGCGCTTGCCTTGACATCACTGACTTAAGTGATTGTCCTGTTAATGAGATGCCTGACAATAATATCAAACAGAAAGAAGTCATATAAAAATAACGACATAAAATTTCACGTTCCGTTTGAAGTTTGTGCACCACCCTTTTCTTAAGCCAACAGGCCGCTTATTCATATACATACTCCTTCCTCATTCAGTATCTAGCGCTTGATGCCCGCGCACGACGTCAAGGTCAGAAAAATGCGCTTGCCTTGACATCACTGACTTAAGTGATTGTCCTGTTAATGAGATGCCTGAGGTTGTTTTCTGCACGCCAGCTCTTCGATTCTTGGCCGAACCATCGTGAATGAGAGTGTCAGATTCAAATGGATTCAAGTGATTTCTATGTTTCGTTTTCATTGATGTCAATGCAGAGAAACCTTGCTAACACAAATAAGTAGAGGGGAATGGTAGAAGACGTGAAATTGCTGTGTCACTAAGTTCCATACTCTTTGCCAACATAACTCCAAAAGTCACAAATTGGCAGGTTTTAGAAATTTATTTTGAGTAAACTATCAACGGACATTTATAGCAGAATTTCTTGTAATTGTAAGGAAAGTTCAGAAAAATTAATGGTTGTGATGGAAAACGAATTTGTAATCCATTTTTCAGTTTTGTATGTATCAATTTTTGGAAAATATTTCAAAACTTGTATCCTGAGTTTTTATAGGTAGCGTTTGATTATTTCCAAAACTCCATCAGCAATACTAACTTCTTTTTGTCCACTGTTCTTGAATTTTTGTAAGAGCCCAGCATTCCGAGCCATAAAGAAAAGTTGGAACTGCTAAGACTTTATACAATTTTAAAAGCGTATCTTTTCGTGTTTTGTTTAAAAAGGTCCTTCTAATTGTGCCGCATATTTGATTAAAACTCTGTAATTTCTTTTTTTAAGTCCAGTTATCTTATGTTGCCGATTTCTCAATCTAAATATTTGTAACTTGTTCCATTATACTTTGTAATATTACTTACTGGCTTTTATGGAACCCTAAGATTCATTGCCGCCCTTACATAAACCCACAATTGGTCCCTATCCTGAGCAAGATTAATCCAGTCTCTATCATCATATCCCACCTCCCTCAAATCCATTTTAACATTATCCTCCCATCTACGTCTCGGCCTCCCCAAAGGTCTTTTTCCCTCCGGCCTCCTAACTAACATTCTATATACACTTCTGGATTCGCCCATACGTGCTACATGCCCTGCCCATCTCAAACGCCTGGAGTTAATGTTCCTAATTATGTCAGGTGTCCATTCTCCTGTAACTTCATCCCTCTTAGCCCCAAATATTTTCCTAAGCACCTTATTCTCGAACACCCTTAACGTATGTTCCTCTCTTTGTAATATTATTATAATATAAAATATGGTCCACACCTGTGGAGTAACGGTCAGCGCGTCTGGCTGCGAAACCAGGTGGCCCGGGTTCGAATCCCGGTTGGGGCAAGTTACCTGGTTGAGGTTACCCAAATGCTGGGTAACTTTCGGTGCTGGACCTCGGGCTCATTTCACCGGCATTATCACCTTCATATCATTCAGACGGTAAATAACCTAGATGTTGATACAGCGTCGTAAAATAACCCAATAAAATAAAATATATATATATATATATATATAATATGTTAAAAAATTGTGGGCCTATCCTATTTTTAAATTATTCTTCGTTAAGAGAGTAAATTTTCGGCAAGAAAGCGAAATTATTATATTAATACTGATTTTTTTTTCGTAAAAACAGAATTCGTTAAATTGAAATATTTTAACATAAAGTTATATGGAAAAAGGTAGAGGACAAAATAATTTCGTAATACTAAATATTTGTATCCTAAAGATTCAAAATCCCCTATATGAGTCATTCCACGTCAAATCGCACAGCAATAAAACAGACCTTCTCGGAAATGGTCGAATTTTTTTTCATGAATTCCAGACATCAAATAAGGAGACCCGTATTTTTTCATTTTCACAATTATTAATTATTTGTGTAGTTATGAATATTTGAAGTTACGCAAATTATGCGCGCACTGTTACATAAACTCGCTTGGAACTTTGTGTCTACATATAATTGAGATTTGCGATTTGGCGCATTTGAAAGACGAAATACAACACTTTTTATTACTTTAGGCCTGTCACAAATAAATTTAAAATTTGGCCTATTTTTTTAATAATTTCTTTTTAAAAGCAAAATTACTATATTAAATAGCCAAGTTAAAAATCTGAAAAAATATAGACTTGTTCGCTGATGTATTATCTGTAAACTACTGCATTTATAAATATGGGATCGGCACTCATACATTTGTAACAATTTATTTTCCGGAGGCATGCACGCGCTCGCGATGCCCAGCTAATGAACTGCTTGCAGCCATAGGCTAGAAGGTTGCCCGTGGAAATTTCCCGTTGCATCTGATGTCACCATAGTAATCATCAAATGATTAATACCTTAAGGAACAGTAAATATCTTATCTAAAATTATTTTATTATTGTCAGCTCAGGGGGAAGCCCTTCACAGTTTATACTGTAATATAGCCAAGTGCTTGATGATAGCAAGACTGGGTAAGGCAGTAAACTTTATGGCAGTAAACAGATGGCATGAGAGAAAAATAATCAGTTTGGGTTTGAATTTCGCGCAGTGACGTGACTTCTATACAACATGAGTGATGGTAAAGATCGCGTAATATATAACAAGTGTTTAAATCCATTTACCTTCCTAATCACGCTTTTAAAAAGAAAAGTACACTAAGACGCTTAAGTCGCGACTTATTGATAAAGCTCAATTTAAAGGAGTCTTTGAGTGTGCAAATATGTGATTTGTTCCATAAAAATCAATCAATTTCCGCATAGGTCAGGTGAAATTATATGTGAAGCCGGTAGTTCTTGTGATGTTAATAAACATGAATCAAATGAAAGTGCGGACAGAGAAAGTGATTATCCCAGTATTTCTTCTAGCAGTTCTATGGATACAGTGCTAGAAATCAGTAATATTGAGGAATTAAACAAGAGTTTGATGTCAATAGAATCCCCTATCAAGAAAAGAAAGATACAACAAAACGATACCCCCGTGAAAAGTTTCAAAAGTAAAAGGCTCCCTAGCATGTTAAGTTTTTCATGTAGAAGATGCATCATCATCCATTCAAAAGTCAGCCATATTTTATTTTTGACGGAATGCAAAGAAAGTACAACCTGAAAATTACATAGTTATTGCAGACTTTTCTGAAAATGATTCATTTGTAATACAAGATTCAATACAAGGTGTGCATTGGAACATATGCCAAGCCACAATACAGTACAATTTTAATTTTACTTCCTACTTTATTTTATTTTATATTCTCTTATAGGCCTATTAATATTATATGTGAACTGTGACCGAACACGAGCGCTGCTCATTCGGTCTCAAATTTTGTTAATACTACTGCATCTCCTTTTTTTATATTGATTGTATTATTTTATTTCTATTTCTCTTATTTGTAATTATGTTCTTTATTCTGTATATTTAAATAAATAAATAAATAAATAAGTAAATAAATAAATCCTTTCGTAGTATATTTCAAAGGAGATACAGAAATTCGTTACAAAACTAATGTAATCTCAGAAACCATGAAACATAACACCGATCCCTTTGACTTTTTTCAATCCGAAGCAATCAATTTCCTAAAGCAAGAATTCAACGATATGAAAAAAATCATCTACTTTTCCAATGGATCAAGTTCACAATACAAAAAAAAAAAAAAAAAGAATTTTAAAAATAATTGCTTACATGAAGACGATTATGGAATTAGTGCTGAATGACACTTCTTTGCAATGTCACATGGTAAAGGTCCATGTATTGGCATTGGAGATACTGTTAAATGACTTGCCACGAGAGCTAGCCTATACAAGATCCTATAACAACACAAAAAAACTGTTTGATTAGTCACAAAAAACATTTCTAACGTGTCATTTATATTTTGTCCATTCAATAAGCACAAAAACCACACTGAAAATTTGCAGGCCACATACCATAATCTAAAACCAATAACTGGTACATTAAAATTATATTATTTCATTCCGTTGTTGAAAACTGAAGATTTAGTAAAACAAATTTCTTTCAAGAAAGAAGGTAGGCGAATGAAAATTTAAAATGTGAATGAAAAGAAACATTTGAAAAGCATAATGTACAATTATTTGAAGATATCATAATAAGTAAATTAGCAGTGTTTCCTCGAGTAACTTGATCCGTACTGGGTGTAATGTTGCAACGTTCAGTCAATTATCCAGCGCCGATAACCTCTTAGCGCGCTTTAAAGCTTCCCGTCCACTGCTGCTGCGCCGACCGCTACACATTCTGTCATAAGTAATTAAATTTCCATTAAACTATTGGAGATCCCATTCTGATTTTTTCTGGAATTATTAAGAATACTTCAGTGCACCTAGTAGGCATTTTTTTAGATTTTTAATAGGGCTATGATGTATATGTTTTAAAAATTTAATTATAAAAAATATTTGAAATAATTATATTAAAATTAGTTGGTAAACATTTAATAAAAGACAGTACTTTAAGCTTTTAAATGCATTTTTCAAAAAGATTTTAACATCAATATCGTCAGAAATATGACGCTTTAAATGTTGCATTGTGCGACATTTTTAACGAATTTTAACATGTAATATTTTTAAAACATGTGGACTTAGGAGGAAATAAAAATAGACTTGTTGGTTTATGAGACCTATAGAGTTGGTAAAAAAAATACAAACGCAATCAGAAATATGAAGGTCAAAATTTGTATAATTTTGTGCGATTTGACGTGGAATGACTCATATCCACTTTCACAAATTAAAGAATTTTATCAGAAACTGGTGTATATAGAGGGGATTTTCAACCTAACAGTGACTTTTAATAAACCTTTTGCTTTAAATTCAGTGTTTTTTTTTTAATTCAAACTATATAAATCATTAGAATACATTCTTAGCAAGCAGTAGGCCTATGTGGGAATAACTCAATTATGAACAAAATGGTCTTTAGGGGTTTTGAATCTAGAAGATTCATTTCGTCATACTGGTATTAATTACAATCACATTTTACTGTAGCCTATGTATCATGAAGTCCGAATTATTTTTGTTTTGACTGATTTGTTTCGGGTGCCGCAGGTGCCGCCTCAGGTGGTGGGACGCCGCAGGGGCCGAACGGCGGCGGCGGTTCGGCGTCAGGATCCGACGCCGTCCCCGCAACACAGCGGGGACAGTCACATGATCCCTGCTGCGACCAAACCAACCCAACAAGCGCCTTCACGACAGGTGACGTATCTATTATTTGCTTACAGAGCTCCCTGCAGTTCTTATTTCCAATATTTTGTGCTATTCTCATAAAGATCTTTCAATGGTACAATAGTACATTATGCAACGAGCCTATAATGGTAGTAATTAAGACGCGAGTATGTTTGTTTATGAAACTCGCTTGCGCTCGTTTCATAATTTTCATACGAGCGTCTTAATTACCATTATAGGCAACTTTCATACGACTTTTTATGCTCGACCATATTTCTAACTTGAAATTATTCATAAGTATTCATGTTATGGTTATGTAAGTGAGGAGGGGAACTGACCTCCTAAATTGTGAGATGTGCGCAGACGCGAAAGTATTGATTTTTTTCGAGGAACGAATGTCATTAACCTTGATATAATCTAGAGCATAACATGAACATTAGTTTTGATATAACCTGGAAATTGATTTATAATTGAAAAACGAGATGACAAATTGAATTTATTTGAATGTTATTTACAATTAACACTAATTATTATAGTAACAGAACATAACCTTCTGCGACAGTATTGGATTTCCAGCCTCCGTGACTTTTCGCTAGTTGTCTTTCGATTGCATATCCGAGAATAATCGATAATTGCGCTTTTATAATGCTACAATGGTGATTTCTCATTGGCTGAACAACTGAACTATAATGAATAGGTGTACTTTAATGAGGTGCATTAAAGGGCTACTACCAGGTGTATAATTACTACATTTCGACATGGTCGAGCATAAATAAAATTTCAATTCAAGGGACAGTAGGACTGAGTTTTTAAAAACTTGGTCAAAAAATCAGTTTTTTTTTGCACGAAAATATTCCTTGGGCACTTACGCAATTGATAGTAAAAGCACATTCTAATATATACAGTCACGAAGCTTGAGTTGATGAGGTTGCTAGGAACAATAGACTGTGCAGGTACTATTTCGCATTGTCTGTAATGAGGCGATAGTAGCGATCCTAGTGGTTAGCAACTATCTATGGATGCATATTTATTACATATTGAGCTTCGTGATTGTATATACCAGACTGTGGTAAAAGGATATTTTCCTCTGGATCTTTTTTGAGGCCCAGGAACGATTTTTATATAGACCTGCTCCGTAAGTTACTACTGTATCTGTTTTCACAAATTTGCCTTTTTCTTGAAACTACATTTTTGTTCTTCAAAATGCTCCTTGCGCATGCAGTTTTAAAGCAATTCAGTGAAAACATCCGTATGTGTCCATAGGTATATTATGTGTGAGATGTAACGTTGAGAGATGTTAAATATCTTGAAAATTAGGAGCTAAAAAGCTTTTATGAAAATAAAAATATAAAAAAGGTATGATTTATTATTGGTTATTGTGTCTAAATTAGTCTAGATATCATGAATTTATCTATAGTAATGTCACAAGAGGTCAGAGATTTGCCGATAAATCAACGAGCAAAGCGAGTGGATTTATTTGGGCAATCTCAGACTTCGAGTGACATTTATTAGGACTATTTCGTGAATAAAATAAAAATGTAAATAATATACCCCTAAAATTCGCTCACAAAATGTTAATTATATTTATAAATACTTAACCTATTAAGTGAAGTCGAAATAGATTTCGACTTCAATAAGGAAATTGAATGGTATTCAATAATGCCAATTGAGAAAAGCGAAATACAGGTTTAAAAATGTTAATTACATGTATTGAGCTTTTCTCTTGTTATTATAACAGAAATACATTTTCATTATCTGCTGGTATCATAATTTAATTTAAACCTTTTATAGTATAATTACAAATAACTTGATTAATACATTACTTACTTACTTACTTACTTACAAATGGCTTTTAAGGAACCCGAAGGTTCATTGCCGCCCTCACATAAGCCCGCCAGCGGTCCCTATCCTGTGCAAGATTAATCCAGTCTCTATCATCATACCCCACCTCCCTCAAATCCATTTTAATATTATCCTCCCATCTACGTCTCGGCCTCCCTAAAGGTCTTTTTCCCTCCGGTCTCCCAACTAACACTCTATATGCATTTCTGGATTCGCCCATACGTGCTATATGCCCTGCCCATCTCAAACGTCTGGACTTAATGTTCCTAATTATGTCAGGTGAAGAATACAATGCGTGCAGTTCTGTGTTGTGTAACTTTCTCCATTCTCCTGTAACTTCATCCCGCTTAGCCCCAAATATTTTCCTTAGCACCTTATTCTCAAACACCCTGAACCTATGTTCCTCTCTCAGAGTGAGAGTCCAAGTTTCACAACCATACAGAAGAACCGGTAATATAACTGTTTTATAAATTCTAACTTTCAGATTTTTCGACAGCAGACTGGATGAAAAGAGCTTCTCAACCGAATAATAACATGCATTTCCCATATTTATTCTGCGTTTAATTTCCTCCCGAGTATCATTTATATTTGTTACTGTTGCTCCAAGATATTTGAATTTTTCCACCTCTTCGAAGGATAAATCTCCAATTTTTATATTTCCATTTGGTACAATATTCTGGTCACGAGACATAATCATATACTTTGTCTTTTCGGGATTTACTTCCAAACCGATCGCTCTACTTGCTTCAAGTAAAATTTCCGTGTTTTCCCTAATCGTTTGTGTATTTTCTCCTAACATATTCACGTCATCCGCATAGACAAGAAGCTGATGTAACCCGTTCAATTCCAAACCCTGCCTGTTATCCTGAACTTAATACATTAATTAAATAAACAATTGTTATGAAGGAGTGTCATTTTCTTTAGATGCAATGGACATGAAATTAGAAGATGATGATGATGTAGATGTGAAAGTTGGAATTCGCACTTTATTTAGTACAACGGATTCATGCTCATCGATTTACGTGGAAACAGTTGGCGACACTGACTAAACAAAAGAACGACCATGCGATAAATTGATAGTGATAAATTGAGCTGCAGAAATTATCGCGATGTATGACTGTGATTGGTTGGAATTCAAAATTTCATTACACTTCATTGGCCGAAAATATAAACGAAATAGTCAACGTTAAAATATTGCCCGTAATACAGGGACCGTAAAAAAATATGAACTTGTTGTTTTTAAATGTAATGAACACGGGACATTTTGATTATACAGTGAAACCTCTATATTTGGACACCTCTGTATGTCATACACCTCATTATATTGGACATATTTTCGTGGAACCGGACAAATTTCTACGCTTTTAACTTACATGTCCAATATATCCTCTATGTTGAACACCCCCCAATCCTGGAAGCTGGACAGCCCTTATAGTTCTATCTTGGACGATTCTCTTGCTCTATTGTGTATTTCTGCTAACTGTTTAGAGTTGAGTTGAACCCTTATGTTTTACAAGGATCGTTCGCACAGTGGGATGAGAGGGGGTTTTCCTTGTACAGTCGTGGCAAAAAAACCGGACCGACCCTTGTATCTTATTTCAGAACCTTGTTCACTCAGAGCATGATAGACTGGTAACTACGACGTTCGTGGTTCGAATCCTGCCTGGGAAGGAAACTTTTTTTTCTTCCTTATTCATATTTATTCCCAATACTTTTCGACTGCAGCGATATTTTACTACTTAATTAACATTGATTAAAGTTCTCGTTAACACTTTGTTAAAAACATAAAATTTACTCTGTCACACGTTAAAAGTGTTAAAATTGTTTAAAAAGGTATTTACCTTCGACAGACGGCCCGTTTCGACGCTATTTGTCGTCGTCTTCAGTGTCTCTTGAACCACTGCTGATTTTGGCTCTGCGATGTGCAGTTGTCGATGGTAGGGGTGGGGAGTGTTGTTCCTATGGTGGGGGTTGGCTGTCTGTATGCTATGACGTATTATGATGTCAAACAATGTGTGCGTATTGAACTGTAGTTGCGTATTAAGTATGTAATGTGGGTGTGCTATTGTATTCTTATATATTTCGTATTGTTCTAGGATATTTAACTGTGAACTTTTTGGTGTGATGTGTAAAATTTCCATATCTGTTTCTATATTATTGTAGTCATGATTATTGTCGATAATGTGATCTGCATAATTTGATGTAATGTAAGGTTTGGTTATAGCTTTAATATGTTCGTTGTATCTTGTATGAAAGGATCTTCCTGTCTGTCCTATGTAAAAATGTGGGCAACTATTGCATTTTAATTTGTAAACTCCAGAAAACTAAAGTACAAAATTGCATACAAAACAAATAATACAACACAGAAATACTTAAATAACCACACTAAACATTCAAATATATATAATTCAACTGGAGTTTACAAATTAAAATGCAATAGTTGCCCACATTTTTACATAGGACAGACAGGAAGATCCTTTCATACAAGATACAACGAACATATTAAAGCTATAACCAAACCTTACATTACATCAAATTATGCAGATCACATTATCGACAATAATCATGACTACAATAATATAGAAACAGATATGGAAATTTTACACATCACACCAAAAAGTTTACAGTTAAATATCCTAGAACAATACGAAATATATAAGAATACAATAGCACACCCACATTACATACTTAATACGCAACTACAGTTCAATACGCACACATTGTTTGACATCATAATACGTCATAGGATACAGACAGCCAACCCCAACCATAGGAACAACACACCCCCACCCATACCATCGACAACTGCACATCGCAGAGCCAAAATCAGCAGTGGTTCAAGAGACACTGAAGACGACGACAAATAGCGTCGAAACGGGCCGTCTGTCGAAGGTTAAACAATTTTAACACTTTTAACATGTGACAGAGTAAATTTTATGTACTTAATTAACTTATTACTCCCAGAACATGAATTTTACCAGCAATCGAAAAGTATTGGGAATAAATTTGAATAAGGAACAAAAAAAAAAAAAAAGTTTCCTTTCCAGGCAGGATTCGAACCACGAAAGTCTTAGTTACCAGTCTATCGTGCTCTGGAGTGAACAAGGCTCTGAAATCAGCTACAAGGGTCGGTCCGGTTTGTTTTGTCACTATTGTACAGTACAGCAACTGTGAATCTCTTTCTACTTTCCTGGAATTACCACTTTGTCCTTTTTGTAACTGTACTGTGTCTGGATTTGAGTATGAGTGAAGGGGTATTATTTTTCATAACAGTAAACTTTATGATGCGAAATTATTTTAGTAAGCCCGCAGTGTAGAAATCAGTCTCTGTTGAGGTTCTTCTCTGCCTGTGAGAGTCAGTTTGTGCAGTTTGTATAGTGCTGCAATATGAATAAGAGTAATTTCGTGGAATTAACCATTGAAAGGAAGAAATAGGTTTTTAATTGGTTATTTTACGACGCTTTATCAACTGCTAAGTTTATTTAGCTTCTGAATAGATGAAAGTTGGTCCAGCGCCGAAAGTTACCCAGCATTTGCTCTTATTGGGTTAGGGAAAACCCTGGAAAAACCTCAACCAGGTAACTTGTCCCAAACAGGGTTGGAACCTCGACCCGCTCGTTTCACGGTTAGGTATGCTAACCGTTACTCCACAGTGGTGGAAGTTAGTGATGTTTTCCAGTCTCCCATGCCCTAAGGATAGTTTCTTTTCGTAAAATTGATAAACAAAGAAAGAAGTTATTGTTCGTTTGTCTTACGGTGTTAGTTGTAGGAAAACTGCAGAAGAATTTGGAAAGTATAAATCAACAGTTTCTGTTTTCTTTATTCATTTATTGGGAACAACAATAACAGGTATACCAATCACACGTACCAATAGAAAGTCGTCCACACCTGTGGAGTAAAGGTTCGCGCGTCTGGTCACGAAACCAGGTGGCCCGGGTTCGATTCCCGGTCGGGGCATGTTACCTGGTTGAGGATTTGTTTCCGGGATTTTCCCTCAACCCAATATGAACAAATGCTGGGTAACTTTCGGTGTTGGATCCCGGACTCATTTCACCGGCATTATCACCGTCACCTCATTCAGACGCTAAATAAGCTAAGATGTTGATAAAGCGTCGTAAAATAACCTACTAAAAAATATAAAGTCTGTAATCATTGTTGTCAGTGCTCCTAAAGCTAAATTCGGCCGATACTCCTGTTGCTTGTAGTAAGCCTCAATAGACTTTGATTCGAACTAATGAACTATATGTTGTTATGGTATATTTACTCACCAAAATTATTAAATATATAGGCTAAATATGAAAATTGGAAACTACTTAGTACAAAGGGTGTGGAACGAGGCAAATTTAAAACACATAACTATAGGCTTATTTAAATGAATGGAAACAGAAAATATAAAGTTAGTGAATTAATTAAAATAAATATGATAAGAACTGAAAGAGATTAAATGAAATACTTTAAAGATCTTTGAAAAGCGAATTCCCTTTTTAATTACATCGAGCAAGGAGATGAAAAGTAATAAATGAACATCAGTATCCATCTGTAGCTTAAATAAAGAGAAATGGAAAAGTTTCGAAATATGTAAAACACTTTAAACTTACCGGCTTCAAAATTAATTGCTGGATATGAAGCAGAATATTCATATCAATGTGGAATCTATAATATACAGGACTTTCATATCAAAACTTCCCAGTCTAAATAACTATTATTTAAATTGGATTCAATTTAAATAAAAAACACGTCAATTTAGATATTGAGGGGGAAGTCTGAAACCAGGCTTAATAAATTGCATTTTAGATTTCACCCCCACCCCCCAGCCTCCTTGCTTTAGAAATTCCAAATGGTACTCCTATATTTTATACATAAATATGAAAGAGCATTCAATTGTTTATACACCTCATTAATTTATTTCACATCTTTTGTTTTATATCGTTGCCTGGCTACTTCGATTGTTGTTGCTGTTGATTAAAGCTGAAGCTACAAATACCATTTCTTACTTTGATTTTGTACACTCCTGACTTGATAAATGTAAGGACGTCAAACCAGGTGAACGTGATGGCCATAGCCATACTTGTGTTGAATCTCTGCCTGTTCATAGTAGGGAAAGCGTTGGTTGAGGTATGTTCTAACAAATAACGCAAAATGAGTGGGTGCTCCAACTGCTGAAAGATAACGGTGTCAACAATGGCATCCTGCTGTAGCTATGATTCAAGAAATAACATTATTCCGCATATCCAGGTAAGTGTTACCTGTAATGGTAGTTTCTACGAACATGAAAGGACCATAAACAGTGGTTTTTGTGAACCCAAGTCATACATTTACTTTTGGTCTTGGCCTCGATTAAATCATAACACATTGCCTACGAGCTGCATAATCTTCGTCGCCTATTGTCCAACACCTGAATGTGATAAGTTGATTTTCCGGTGCGAACTTCAAAACAGTTGATCTTGGCATATGCAGCTGGTTATGTAAAGCAATGGTTCCCAGTCTTTTTTGACTGACGACACACTTTACTGAACGCCCACGATATCGCGACACACTTATTTGATTTTATTAATAATAATAATAATAATAATAATAATAATAATAATAATAATAATAATTATTATTATTATTATTATTATTATTATTATTATTATTATTATAGCTAGTACATTTCTTGTGGATAAAAAGGTGGTGGAACTCTGTGTAGAATATTTTATAGCGGATGGAGAGATGATTACTGTTCACTATACGGAATGTTGTCGTTTTTAACCTTCTTTTCGTCCAACTAAAACTTTCAAGGTCTAAGTGGAATTCAAAGAAAACTTATATTATAAACATAGTTATTCTAACATATTTCGGTTTCATGATGAAAAATGCAACAAAAAGGTGCCGGAACACCGTTCCAGCACGTTCCACCAGAAAAAAGCGCTGATAACTTCTATGTAGTGTTGTAGATAGGTCGATGTTACCACGCAATCGAAAATTCTAAAAGAACAAGCAGCAACTTGAGTGGCATTATAAAAAAAAACAAAGATACGTGTCAAAAATTCCAACCTATCTATCCTGGATGTCCGATCAAAGATTATCGTTTTTGAAAACTCGCCTATTTAAGTTAATGTTAAGTCTGCGCTTGGTGGGTTGCACAGAGTTTCTTTATACGTGGCCTTATGGTTGAAAAACTGAACCGAGCATTGTTGCAGGTGTTCACGTTTCATTGATAAAGTCTGTCTCAAAATGTACCATATCAAAGACTTCGTTGCAAATAAAAAAAAAAAAAAAATACGTTGTAAAGAGACTTTCTGGATGGCATAAAATTTATTTTTCTAATCCAAAATTTCGCGACATACTCCATGGAAACCCCTGACTTAAAGGATGACTTGATGCTTGAGGACTCCTGCCGATGGCTTCTCGAATACGTACCGCAATCTGCTCGGGCATAGATCTACCAGAATGTGGCTCATCGGCAACATTTCCTGTCCTCTGAAATTTATTGACAAGGAATCGGTGTTTGCTTGTGTTGGCACCGGTTTTCGGAATTTAATGCAAACTCCTGTTGCAACTCTGCACTCGAGCACCGACAATAGTCACCCGTTCTTCAATACTCAGCGTACTAATAGATTAGTCTGAACCAATATAGAAAGTCCAACGTTTACTCAAAAATGGATCGAGACTTTGTCTCCAGCCTGTATATTCGTGTGTTTCTTTCTTTTAGAATTGCACTGCATGTTGTAAACGAAATTTTTCGTTGATTTGTTTGTTTTACGAGGAACCTAACACTTTATGACGTGTATAAGTCTGTAGAATATTGAGTGGGCCAGGGTGACATTTCCTCATAAGTAATGACGGACATTTATGTCAAGGTCTTAAGATTGAGTTATGCAGCGACCTCTGTTGCCATGTTTGAGAACCTGTGCCAAGCATGAGGATGTCTGTCGTTGAACAGAAGTCCGTATTAGTTCCACCAAGCCGGGAGGTAATCGGTGAGATAAGCATAGTGAAGTATTGAACGAACTAGTGTCTTGTGGTAATGAAAAAATGTGTTTTATGACTTGTCTAGGAATGCGAGAAAAACAAAGTCGTGTGCTACACCGGGATAACTTTGATAGCCAAACTGAAGAGAAGCATTGTTTCCCACGGCGTGCTGAATATAGCCGACAATAATAATTAAGTCGCCTTATTCGATGCACACGTCTGTTTAATAATCCATCAGGATACCCCGTCACGTCGCCGGAAACTGCGCTGCGAAGAAAGCCCGATCAAGCTCTATTAACTCCAGAGTTAAGTTAGCTAATCATAACTCCAGTCCACGTAGTACCTCAAACCTCCCCCTACCTTAACGGCAAGGCGATCGTCGATGCCGATAGTCATCACCCGATTATCTGAGTGGTCGGAAGGTGCGAAGCGACGCTCTGAAGGATTAAGTGCGGATTAAAATGAGTGCGGCCACAAACACTAGTTTCTCGCGATAACTCCGAAGCCTGTCTTCAAGGCGTCGATCCTGGCTTCTTCTACTCTCAACATCATCTCTTCTGGAGAATTTCCGGTGACGTATACTCGATAATATTTTAAGAAGTTTGAAATTGGTTATCAGTTTCTGGTCCCGAAATTGTATGTGAAAGAGACAATGACTTAATTAACGTATTTGACATTTTAAACAGTAATTCTATAAGAACGTAATTTTATCAACCAAAGTGTATCTCATTTGTAGATTATGAAAAAGCCTTTGATAGATTACCTAGTAGTGAACAATGACAGGAAATTCCCTAATTATATTACTTAAATCGTTGAAGTCCTCTAAGAACAGAAATAACTTTAAATGAAACGAAAATAGAAAACAATTTACTTCATATAAATGAACGAATAATACTGTGTTATCAATTCTGCAGGCTTGGGAAAAGTGACATAAGTCAGTTTCCACAAACCTTTTTTGATAATCTATTGACAACTTACACTGGTTTATGTCGATTTGATTTTTTTCTGTATGAAGTATTGTAATGAGAGAAATACTTATGTATTTTTTTTCAAGCGAGCAGATGATCCGTAAGTAGTCAATAAATTATCAAAAGTTTGTGGAAACTGACTTATGTCACTTTTCCCAGGAACTGCAGAATTGCACTCACTTCTATTAAATCGTCGTTGTTCCTGCAATAACTCCTATGTAACTTATTTATCGATTTTCGGATTTTTGCTCTATTAAATACCGTAAATAGTCATACAGCAAATAATAAAATCTCTTATATGTAATTATACATCTTTGTTTCGAAAATGTAAGAATTCATAGTCTCCTATGTGCGGCTGACATAGGATGAATAAATATGTTTTTCCTTCCTCCTGAAATATTTTATATTTTACACATAGGAGTTATTGCAGGAACAACGACCAAATATTTTCTTTGTTGACGGACTGACGGTGAGTGTGCTTATAGGCTAAACACAAGTCATTTTCCATAACTATTGAAGTTTCTCTTCAAAGCATCTAAACGGGATTTTCCATCTCCAATACCTTCGGTTCTTGAGAATTTTCGACAATATTTCAATAAGTTTTAGAAACCTATATTCAGTTTCTTCTTCTAAAATTTATGTATGAAAAGTACCAACACTTAATCAACGTCAACGTCAATTAATATAGATGTCATTATCATAATAAATAATTGTAAAGAATTGTAATGTAATTTCAAGAAAGTTTGTTATTAATAGATTATGATAAAGCCTTCGATAGAGTAACTATAAATTTACGGACTCAGAAACAAAATTTGGGCCACCTGAATTTTGTTTGTGGATCTATAAAATGATTAGTAGAATATTTCTTGGTAGTACACATATTTGAATAATTTAATAGAAATACAAGATAAGACTTCGTAAGGAACTACAATTGATAATGAAATTAATAATATAGTATTATTAAAAAATCAGAAAATAATTGAATGCATTCTAACCTTGTTCAGAAGCAAGTTTATAGAATTTATATAAAAGAATGTGGTTTAATTTCTGTTAAAATTGTTTCACTATTTCTGCTATGACAATTGAATAAGTAGAAAGCAATTAAAATTATTTTTGAGTGGATTAATGTGGAACAGTTTTGCAAATTGTTGTTGTTTAGTCAATTGTCCAAAGACAGGTCTCAACCTCAAAGTAATACCAACATGGCACCACTTATGAGGCAACTAGGCCAGGAGATAATGAAGTAGGCTGGCCAGTTCCTTTCCCCCTCTATTGCATACATTGCTGACTAGTAACATAACATTAATCAGACTAGAGATATACTGTATACAATTGTTCTTTCTCTGACGCATATCGTCAAGTGAGATGTACTACCTGATAATAATAGATGTACATATCAGCCAGAACCTCAGTCAGAGGTAAAAATTGCAAATTGGAAATTAATGCCAGAAAATAATTTTGGCCCCTGTGAATATAAATTGACCTTGTTCAGCGATTCTGCGGATGTAATAGATATTGTTCAAGAGCTCTGAGAAGAATCAGAACTCTAAATGGATTGAGGTATGCACTATGCAGTTTGTCGTTATTGTGAAAGTTGGTAAAAAAAATTGAGGAGACCGGTTCTCCAACAGTTAACATTGAGATAGTCCACGAAAGCTTCGATGGTTCTGTTTTGAAATTGGTTTATACCTGAATGAACCCCATTCTTTTATGGGCAAAACTATAGGCTAATATTACTTTCTACAAACTCTCTTCTAAACTTGT
Source organism: Periplaneta americana (assembly GCF_040183065.1). NCBI lineage: Eukaryota > Metazoa > Arthropoda > Insecta > Blattodea > Blattidae > Periplaneta > Periplaneta americana. The sequence continues at coordinate 45,321,257 of NC_091122.1, read as the reverse complement.
AAAGAAATTATGAGCTGTGATCTTTTTTCCACTTCTTTGCAGATTTTCTACCATGCCGAAAACTACTTCTCTTTCCCTGATTTACTTCTCTAGATCCGTCCTCATTTCTTCCTGTTTACACTTGTATATTCTTGGCGTAATAAGTAGTGCTGTCACATGCAGCCCATATATCAGTATATATTTAGGATTTCCAGTTCTGTCTTTCACGTATCTGCAGCTTGCAATCGAACCTTAGCGTCACCGAGGCTCCTTAAATCTCCGGCTGGCATCGGGAACTTGGCAGTGACGGTATTGCTTTCCTCGCCCGGCCAAACTACTGTATGAGGGCTGTGGTGGGATGCTGCAGTAGTAGCTGTCTATGATGTTGCGAGTAACCGTGAGCGGCTGAATTTGTTCGGCTATTTGAACGTCGTTTGTAGTTGACTCTTTCGACTTTTCTCCACCCAAAATGTACTCAAATTCCTTAAGTAGGAGAGTTTGAGTGAAATGAGACAAGTGGCCTCTAGGGTAGGAGCTCACATAAATGTTACGATAGGTCCCAAGAGATTTTGCAAGGACACGAACTCATGTACCTACCTTTTAGCTTAGACTTCCTTCTTTCTCCCTCATTTATTCATAGATAAATTTGTCTACTCATCCTGTGGTAGTATTTATTTAATGCTTAAATCCATTCTTACCTAACCTAACAATTGCATGCTAAAAATTGGGACATTTCATGCAATCCTATAGATTTCATAAATTCCGTGACAGTTTTTGTCTGTTGTTTAACAATACTCCATCAACTACTAGGTTATCGTCGATGGAATTGAATCGCTTATTTCACAAACCAGTCAAACGCCAAATGAGTTAATGACAGCATAATGTTCTATGAGAGTATACGTACATTTTAGTGCTGAAAACAGTAAAATTCCGTCCTCGTGTAATGGCCAGGCATTACGTTGAATTTCGTGTTTAGGTCAAAAGCCAGTCAAGCGACAGCGCTTGGCTGGTTTCTGCAGTAAACCTGCGGATACATTTTGTGTTCATGGTTTTGTGTCCAACTGATTGAAAAAATGTTTTGTAGTTAGCGTAGTGTTTTTCTAATAACAACAATAGACGTATATCGTACGGTAGTGAAATTTCTCGAAGTTCAGAAGACGAACCTGTACCTAAAAGGAAACGAGGATTGGTAAACGAAAACACTAAACTTATAAACGTAATACTATTCGCGATGCAAGGGTAAAAGGAGAAGGCTATGTTTCTTATTCTGGCAGGGAAGTACCTCAGAAAACCAAGCCCGACATTCTCACTTGCAAGTGCAATGCGAAATATTATTTAAACATTAATGAGGAAGTGATAGATGAAACATGAAGGTATTTTAATTCTCTTGAAAGTAAAAACTCTCAAGATGCCTATATTCAGACTTTGGATGAGGCTACTGAAGTTAAGCGTATACCTACGTAAAAAAACGAGGTCCAGAGCAAGAGCTGGCAATGAAAATGTTCATGAAGGCACTTTTAAAAGATCTCAGTGTTACAATTATTATAATTTAAGGACTGGTGTTGTAGTGAAACATGTTTGCAAGAATGTATTTATGAAAATTCATTGTATTTCACTTAACAGATTAGAGAGAATTGGTCATTTATTGCTTGAAAATACTACCCCTAAAGATATTACACATTTTGTTAAAGAATATGGGTTTTACAATAAAATTCTAAAGAATTCGAGAATTATGCCATAAAAATACGTTTGCACTACTCGTTTATTGCAGAAACCAGTTAAGTGAAAACATTTTTGTATTTTATACATTTATGTAAAACGTACAAAATAATTTTCCTTAGATGAAAAGTATTGAAATATATACTACTTTCAGCAAAAAATATTGAAACCACTACCAAGCCATTTAGTCTAATGCTAGACAGTTTTTTATACATCTTGATTACACAACTTTTAACACTGTATCACTTCGGAATATATATGGTAAGAACTTTCTTGTGTTAAATATTATTAACGTACCTTGTTAACATGTTTCGACCTATTTTCGGTCATCTTCGGAACTGGTCGTTGTTGGTCTTGGCGCCTCTTGTTTTCTGTGTGGGTGCGTTCGTAGTGTAGAGTCAAAGAGTACTCAACATACCAATGAACCAACACGATTACAACGAAGAACTAAACACAATCAAATACATAGCACAAGAAAACGGATACAACCCCAACATAATAGACAACATAATACGTAAGACAAAACAAAACCACAAAAAACAGAACAATACAACACAAACACAAGAATACAAAAAATACATCACACTAATATACGAAAACAAAAATACACATAAAATTGCAACCTCATTCAAGAAATTAAACTACAACATCGCATACAGAACAAATAACACTCTACAAAAACATCTCAACACACAAACAACACAAACAAACAAATACAACCACACAGGCGTATACAAACTCAAATGTAACACCTGCAACAACTTCTACATAGGACAGACAGGCAGATCATTTCAAACACGTTACAAAGAACACATCACAGCCATTACAAAATTACAAAACACCTCAACATATGCAGAACACAACACAAATGCCAACCACACCTACAGAGACATCAACACAGACATGGAAATACTACATATCCAACCAAACCCCAACGATATTCTCAACACAGAACTCAATTTCAAAACACATACACTCTTTGACTCTACACTACGAACGCACCCACACAGGAAACAAGAGTCGCCAAGACCAACAACGACCAGTTCCGAAGATGACCGAAAATAGGTCGAAACATGTTAACAAGGTACGTTAATAATATTTAACACAAGAAAGTTCTTATCATACATATTCCGAAGTTTCTTCCCCCCCCCCCACATTTGGCTAACTTGGCGCTTGACTGGTTTCTGAAATAAATGATTCAATTGTTGATTGCGAGATGTATTTGGCGAGATGAGGCTGAGAATGTGCTATGAATTATTTGACACTTTTATGCCTAATAAAAAAATTGAACCTAGTAATGAGCCTAATCAGGAATCGAACCCACGCCCGAGCACATTTCCGAATCTGGAAGAAAATGTACCTATCGCCGAAGTTACGACGGTGGCCATTATAGGGAGGAACATAAATACTCAATGACTTTAATGTACGTCACGATTGTGGGAGTGGCATCGGGTTATGCATGTTTGACGTTGCAATACTTGGCGGTCAAGAAGTCAGTGTTTAACCGTCCGAGAGGATTATTGACATAAACATACATAAATGTCTGGAGCAGTAATTTTAAACCATTCCAAGTAAGAATAAATCTTCGCTGTCAGAACACACTGTGTAATTACGTAATTTGAACTGAAAGAACTACTGTTTATTCGGTCAAAGACCGCAGAGAAGAATATTCCTGAGTGTTATATTCGTTTAAATCAGCGTTTCTCAAACTATGGTCCGCGGACCACCTGTAGTCCTCGAGATCTGCCCTTGTGGTCCTTCAAAAAAGGCAGAAGAAAAAATAAAATTCAAAGGAATTGCGTATACACTATAGCTGAAAATCTCAGAGTTTGGAAATAATACATGGCAATAGCCTTTCACTTTTTCTCTCAGTACTGATATTTTATGAAATTTATTACCCTATCCGTCTACTGACTTCCCACTCTACTCTCAAGAACAAAAGAGGGATTTAAAGCACTATGAACGTGGTGTTTCTCGCCATCTTTTCCCTGCACATCTGGCGCCGCCCCTGTAACCCAGCCAGGGACCACCCAAATTCATAAAAAGGGACCGAACATTTTTATGTATTTATGACTTTCTTAATAGCTTTGCCGACACCCAGTCTGCACAATGAAATGGTCACGTACTGTACGTCGTACACCAATAATATAAGTCTGAAGTCACAATTTGAAACTTATTTTCCAAGTAAATATGACGAATTTTCATGGGCTCGTGATCACTTTCATTGCGATATTGAAACTAACAAACTTTCATTGAGTGAAAGAGAACAGTTAATTGAACTCTCGAATGAGACCGAACTTAAAATGAAATTCCAAGCGGAAGGTATGGTTAATTTCTGGACCGCATCACAAGTGAAAAGAGAATACAGTGAACTGTACAATGGTGTTTTAGAGATTATAATTCATTTGTTTCTACGTATCTGTGTGAGAAAGGGTTTTCATCACTAACTCTAATAAAAACAAAGTAGGCTACCGAAATCGACTCGATGTATGTGACAATCTCCGACTTAAGCTTACCAGCATAAGCCCAAAAATAGAACTGTGCAAGAATCGCCAGGCACATCCGTTTCATTAATTTGAGTACCAATATTTATTTATTCTTTTTAGTTAATAAGTTAAAGATTACCCAAACTATAATAGCCTTGAATTATTAAAGAAACGAAAATGAATTTACTTCCACATAAAAGAAAAGCTGTTATTTTATTTCAAGAATATACTCCCGGAAATAAATGGATTTTTTCTAAGGAGGGTCTGTCTTCCTCTGCATGGCGGGACGCAATTAAGATGAATGCTAACGTAGCACCAGTGAGAAGTCTTCATGGGAGATCCTTGGACGGTTTCCGTTGCAGATACTGCAACGAGATTGAAACCTTAGCACACGTCCTAGGATCCTGTCAGCATGGAGAACTGAGAAATTCACGCCATCATAACATCCGAAAACTAATAGCACAAGCCCTTAGAAACAAATCTTTCGAGGTCCATGAAGAGGTGCACTGCGTTGCGTCTGAAGGCGGCGGAATTAGAAGAGCGGACATCGTGGCTCTAGACAAGACTAATAGTTAAGGCTTTATACTGGACCCAACTGTTAGATTTGAGATGAGCCAGACCCAACCATCCGAGGTCAACAAAGAAAAACAACAAATTTATGAGCCTACTATTCCGTATTTTCGAGAAAAATATCAGATGGAAGGCACCTGGGAAGTACATGGTTTAATGATCGGAGCGAGGGGCACCATCCCACGATCAACTGTAAACACTATCAAAACATTTGGAATCCATGACATCATTCCAAAAATAATTATTTCAACCATTAAAGGATCTGTGGCGATTCTGAAAAATCATTTATACGGAATATAATCCCCCCCCCTTTTCTATTCGTTAGTGTGTGATTGTTACATATATATGTACAAATTTATTATTTCTTAAACTTAAGCTCCTAGTTCACATTTCAATTTGACTCATCTATCTTACTGTAATCATTACTATTCTTATATGTGTGTTATTCTGTGTTTTTGGCAACCCAGGATGCCTGGGCAGACTATTTCTTGAAATAAATTATATAACATCAGCTTAATTAGTTAATACTAATATAAATTTAATTTAATTTAATTAATTTTAATTTATTAATTCTATTTTAAAATACAAGTATATTGATATTAAAATATAGGCTACTACAAAAATGATAAATTTTCTTTCGAAGGAAATAAGAGTAAGGTGGTCCGCGGAACTGTTGTGACTTAAAAAAGTGGTCCCCACTTCAAAAAAGTTTGAGAAATGCTGGTTTAAATCATTAAATTTCTGCTGTTATGAGCATTGAGTTTAATAAATATGGACAGTGTCAAGACAAAATACATAAATTAAAAATAAGCAATATTAAGTTAAGTTATAATCTAGAAATCCAGGCACGTTGTAATGTGAGTTTTCATTAACCATCGAAATAGTAGCCTATAGTTTTAAGTATAAAAAAATTCACGATGAAAGCCTATTGTGGTAATGTATTAAACAACATGGAAGTTATAACTCTAACATTTAAAGTTAACGAACACTTAACAATCTGTTAAGCCAAACTAGTGTTGAAGACATGAAAAAACTCTATTTAACAAACTGTTTATAGTTTAACATTCGTTAAATGTTCTAACAATACTTGAAGAAACCGGCCATTAAACTACGTTAAGTTTTAATTAGTGCGATAGTCGGCATATCAAGACAATAATAAAATTATGCTTTGTTCGTTAAGCATGAATATGTGACCTTATACAGAGCGTATACTAACTGGCTCCGCAGGAGAAGTGGCAAGCAGAATGCGGAGACTCGAGGAGTTGATGGTATTCGATGCCTGAATCATCGTTGGTAAAGATATGTGAAAGCCTTGGGGGATTATTTTGAAAGGTGGTATCATAAATTGCTATTTTACGGTAACAATATTTTCTTGAATTTTAAAATGAGCATAATATCGCTTTTAATTCTACGTTTTCAGTTTTTTTGCTGTCCTGAAAAATCACATGTTTTGAGTTATGTCACTTTTCTATATCATGTACGATATATAAATAAACATTGCCGTTATATGGTGTTATTGACATGTTATGATCAGAGCTCGTATTAATAGCCTAAGGTCACACAAATAATATTCAGTTGCCATAACGCACCCGACTCGATCAAACAAAATTTATGTAATTTATTTTCAATGCCATTTGGCTGGCTATAATACTTAATGCGGCCAAGGTAGTTGAACTTATTAACTTGTTCTATTGTTTTATTCTCTAACATTATTTTGGTTCTTAGAGGACCATTTCGTTTAGCGGGGGATATACAGGTTTGAGGACAAAAAAGTCATTTTTCAATTTATTTTTATATAAAGATCGGACATTTAACTTTGTGTCAGAGAAGGAATTTTACGATATATACAATATTTTAGTTCACAAGTTGAACTACAATTATTTCTGTAACATATATATATATATATATATATATATATATATATATATATATAACATAAAAACATACAAAAATTTAACTTCTCATAAGAAATTAAATAAAATACTTCTATTGTAGACGTTTCAAGGATTGTAGTTCGTATTGTTCACTTGGCATTCAGGAATAAATAAAAAAAGAATGACTCATAAATATGAATATGTGTGGACATTATTATGAAAACGGCATATTATTGTGAAAACGGCCGTTTTTTTGGTATAATAAATGGTGAAACGTTTAGTAAATCTGAAAATAGTCTATACTTGCAGAAGTAGGTGAATATTGAGCATGTCAAATTGCAAAGTGAAAGAATCATTAGTTACTGAGAAAAAAATATTAATTTCCCTAATTTTTTAGTGCCCAAACCCGTATATCCCCCCTTAAATCCAAGTACTTTAGTTTTTCTGTCAAGATTTTTAAATTATTTTTCTGAAATTTGGTGTAGTAAATAAACAGTGTTTTGTAAATTAGCCTCTGAATCAGCGAATACCACTTGGTTGTCAGCAAATAAGATCAAATTAAATAAGAGTGGTGATAAAGGACATCCTTGTCTCATACCTTGGTATATTTCCCTAGTTTCTTCGTTGTCCATGTTCACTTTGATTTTTATGTTTACATGAAGGCTCTAAATAGGCCTAATTAGATTTTGCGGAATTGTTTCACTTAATAAAATATCCCATAGTTTTCGACAATCTACTTTATCAAACGCTTTTTCATAATCTATAAAAGCACAGTATGTTGAATGTTGTGTTCTCTGTGTTAAATTTTATGTAATATATTTTTACACATCAAAAAGTATTTCAAAGAGAAAGTAATGAAGTTACGGGAAATTGCAATCGAAGTTTAATGTAACTTAACTTTTCTATACACCAGAGCTTAAAAATTACGCCGCAAGAGCTGAAAAGATCACAAATGTGTATTAAAATTTATGTAATGTATTTTTAACATACAGAATGATTCACGAGGATTTACCGCCACTTATGGAGCTTATTTCCGAAGACATTTTGAGCAAAAAATTTCATATAAATATGTGTCCTAATTCAATATTTTCAGAGTCACATTAATTTAAAGTTCTTAGTAAAATACTTTTTTTCTTTAGTTTTAAGGGTAAAAAAAATATTACAAATAAAGAATGAACTTTTCAGAAGTATCATTTCTTTAATTGGCTAGTGTTCTGAAATTAAAAATGTGTTGTCAATTGCTTTGTACAGATTTTATTTTTCAATTTTTAACTAAAAATTACATCATTCTTATGTACTTATCACAAAAATTGCTACAAATCATACGATTTTAGGAACTTGATTCTTTACAGTTTATTGTATTGTATTTATTAACATTCCATGGTATTCATACATGCTTACAGCTAGAATATGGAACAAGTCAAAAAACTTAATACTATTATAAAATCTTAATTTATAGTCACAGTCTAGATTAAATATATACAGACGAGATTTACAATATAGTCTACTAGTACAACACATAGTTTTAGTATCAATTTCATGAAGTGTTATTGAATGTCATGAATTCACCTACAGAATAGAAGGCGTGAAAAATTAGGTACTTCTTTAATTTGGCCCTAAATAATTTTATGTTTTGAGTTTCATTTTTTATATCGATAGGGAGGCTATTAAAAATTTTTACTGCCATATAACGCACTCCTTTTTGATAGCACGATAGACTTGCCGATGGAGTATGAAAGTAATTTTTTTGACGTGTATTTATGCTATGAACTGTTGAATTAGTTACAAAGTTTTCACGATTACATACGAGGAAGACTATTAATGAAAAGATATACTGACAAGCCATGGGCATTATTTGTAGTTTTTTGAAAATAGTCCTACACGACTCCCTAGATTTCGCACCTACTATATTCTAATTACTCTTTTTTGTAATAGAAATATATTGTTACTATCTGTGGAATTTCCCCAGAATATTATTCCAAAACTCATTACCGAGTGGAAGTATGCAAAGTATATTGTTTTTAAGGTATTGATATTTATTATCTTTTGCACAGATCTAATAGCAAAACAAGCTGAATTTAGTTTGGGGGTAATTTCTTTAATATGATTTTTCCAATTTAACACATTATCGATTTTTAAGCCAAGAAATTTGGTTGTTGTTGTTTCTAATAGGGATCTATTGTTAATTATTGCGCTAGAAATTTGCGACGTTGAATTTGGACAGGATTTAAATTGAATTATGTTAGTTTTGTTACAATTTAATACTAATTTATTGACTGAGAACCAGTCACATATTTTGAAGAGAATTTCCTCTGTTGAAGATTGGAATGTGTTGGAGTCATTGGCTGTAATTACTATATTTGTGTCATCTGCAAATAATATGGGATGACCTACATCTTTTATAAGGGGGGCAAGATCATTTATAAACACTAGAAAAAGTAGGGGACCTAATATTGAGGAATTCCATTATTAATAGTTCCCCATGTCGATGTAGATTTCATAGTTGTATTGATTTCAACTTTATGTTTCCTATCTATGAGATATGAGTGAATATGAGTGAAACCATTGGTGTGCAACACCTTTAATTCCATAATAATCTAATTTATCTAGCAGCATTTTATTATTTATATAGTCAAATGCTTTGGATAAATCACAGAAAATCCCTCCAACTTGTAATTTTGTATTTACTGCCTCCAGAATTTTGTCAGTTAAACTAAATGTTGCATTTTCTGTGCCTTTATTTTTCCTAAATCCAAATTGTTCTGGGACTAAAATGTTGTATCTTTCTAGATGATGATATAATCTTTTATACATTACTTTTTCAAAGATTTTGGAGAAGACTGGTATAAGTGATATGGGTCTGTAATTATGTATCCTAATCTACAATGTTAAAGAATTTACCTGAGTGGCGTGATTTGTAAAAATTGTTGTTATAAATGGTAAGAAAATGTAATTTTGTAATTAAAAAAAGGAAAAAGAAAAATTCTGTATGGAGTTCACAACAAATTTTTAGCTTCAGAATACTAGCAAATTAAAGAAATGATACTCCCGAATAGTTCATTCTTTATCTGCAACATTCTTATACCCTTAAAACTCAAGAATAATGCTTTTTTTTACAAATAACTTCAAATTAGTGTAATTCTGAAAATATTGAGATTAGGACAAATGTTTATATGACATTTTTTTGCTCACAATGTCTTCAGAAATAAGCTATTTAAGGGACGGTAAATTCTCCTGAATTATCCTGTAGCTATGTCAAAGGTTATTTTAAAGGAAAAAAAATAAATTTAAAATTTACTAGTTTTTCAGCATATTTAACCATTCTCTCCCGATGACTATTACCATTGTATTCCTCTTCAAAAATTGTGATTTTGAGGTGTATAGTTTTATGTTTTATTACTCTTGTAATGTTTTATATTGCAATAAGTTTTCAATGTTTTCTTGGTTCTCATGAAGTTGTACCAAGGTATGAATAATTTATATTTAAACAGTGTCGGAAGTGTCCTTGACACTATTTATGGCTGTCAGAACAATGAGTAGGACCACGTAGAAAGGATGGTGAGTCAAAACAGACTATCTAAATTTATCATTACATATCAACGTAATGGTACCATAAGTATTGGTCGACGAACAAATGAATGGCTCAGCAAGCTTCAGAGACTACAGTTTGAAGTAGAATTAAAGACAAAAGGAAGGAACTGACAGCTGAAAAGTTGGAGGTCAAAGTCCACTATTACAGGCTACATTAGGCATATCACATTCTCGGTATGCATAACAATACATTACTGAGCACACGATGAGGTACAATCCATAATTCAAAGGACAATTAGGCTGTTGAAACTCGATAGCCTACTTGATTTGGTGTAGTCTTTGAAAATAAGGGGTGACCACCAGTCAGTTTGACTCTGACATTTGTGTAATTCGCAAGGTTTTCTCTCATCGAGTTTGTTGAAATCCAATGCTACTACTACTATTAATATTGCTACTACAGTACTATGAATATTGTTACTACTTTCAATATTGCTACTACGATTAGTATTGTATCACTAATAATATCCAATGGTACCTATACTATCAATATTGCTGCTACTATTAATATTGTTATTATTTATTATTAACATTCCTACTACTATTAATACTGCTACCACATTAATACTGATTCCCCTGTTGATATTGCTACTACTTTTAGTATTGCTACTGTTATTAATATTTTATATATATATATATATATTTTATTTGGTTATTTTACGACGCTGTATCAACATCTATGTTATTTAGCGTCAGAACGAAATGAAAGTGATAATGACGGTGAAATGAGTCCGGGGTCCAGCACCGAAAATTACCCAGCATATTGGGTTGAGGGAAAACCCCAGAAAAAAACCTCAACCAGGTAACTTGCCCCGACTGGGATTCGAACCCGGGCCACCTGGTTTCGCGGCCAGACGCGCTGACCGTTACTCCACAGGTGTGGACTGTTATTAATATTGCTACCACTATTAGTATCAATACTTATCATACTATCAATATTGAAGTTACTCTTAATATTGATATTATTTATTATTAATATTCCTACTATTAGGTCTATTAATACTGCTCTTACCATTAATACTGCTACCTCTATTAATATTGCTACTACTGTTAATATTGATACCACTATTAGTATCGCTACTATTATCAATATTGCAGCTATTAGTATTGCTGCTACTATTAATATTGCCACTATTTATTATTAATATTCCTACAACTAGGCCTATAATACTGTTTTTACCATTAATACTGCTACCTCTATTAATATTGCTACTACTATTAATATTGATACCACTATTAGTATCGCTACTATTATCAATATTGCTGCTACTATTAATATTGCTACTATGTATTATTAATATTCATACAACTAGTCCTATAATACTGTTCTTACCATTAATACTGCTATCCCTATTAATATTAGTACTACTATTAATATTGATACCACTATTAGTACCGCTACTATATCAATATTGCCGCTATTAGTATTGCTGCTACTATTAATATTGCTACTATTTATTATTAACATTCCTACAACTAGTCCTATAATACTGTTCTTACCATTAATACTGCTATCTCTATTAATATTACTACTACTATTAATATTGATATCACTATTAGTATCGCTACTATATCAATATTGCCGCTATTAGTATTGCTGCTACTATTAATATTGCTACCACTATTAGTATCAACTTATCATACTATCAATATTGAAGTTACTGTTAATATTGCTATTATATATTATTAATATTCCTACTATTAGTTCTATTAATAATGTTCTTACCATTAATACTGCTATTCCTATTAATATTACTACTACTATTAATATTGATACCACTATTAGTATCGCTACTATTATCAATATTGCCGCTATTAGTATTGCTGCTACTATTAATATTGCTACCACTATTAGTATCAACTTATCATAGTATCAATATTGAAGTTACTGTTAATATTGCTATTATTTATTATTAATATTCCTACTATTAGGTCTATTAATACTGTTCTTACCATTAATACTGCTATCCCTATTAATATTACTACTACTATTAATATTGATACCACTATTAGTATCGCTACTATTATCAATATTGCCGCTATTAGTATTGCTGCTACTATTAATATTGCTACCACTATTAGTATCAACTTATCATACTATCAATATTGAAGTTACTGTTAATATTGCTATTATTTATTATTAATATTCCTACTATTAGGTCTATTAATACTGTTCTTACCATTAATACTGCTATCCCTATTAATATTACTACTACTATTAATATTGATACCACTATTAGTATCGCTACTATTATCAATATTGCTGCTATTAGTATTGCTGCTACTATTAATATTGCTACCACTATTAGTATCAATACTTATCATATTATCAATATTGAAGTTACTGTTAATATTGCTATTATTTATTATTAATATTCCTACTATTAGGTCTATTAATACTGTTCTTACCATTAATACTGCTATCCCTATTAATATTACTACTACTAATAATATTGATACCACTATTAGTATCGCTACTATATCAATATTGCCGCTATTAGTATTGCTGCTACTTTTAATATTGCTACTATTTATTATTAATATTCCTACAACTAGTCCTATAATACAGTTCTTACCATTAATACTGCTATCCCTATTAATATTACTACTTCTATTAATATTGATACCACTATTAGTATCGCTACTATTATCAATATTGCTGCTATTAGTATTGCTGCTACTATTAATATTGCTACTATTTATTATTAACATTCGTACTACTAGGCCTGTTAATACTACTACTACCATTAATACTGCTATCCCTATTAATATTACTACTACTATTAGGGGAGAGTCGGGTAGTATCGGACAGTGCGTTTCTTTCATCTACCACCATATGGTAATACTTCAATGACATGGTAACGTTTCTCTATGCGACATCACAGAAACGTAACCATGTCAATCAGGTACTATCATCGTGTGGTAGATGAAAGAAACTCGCTGTCCGATATTACCCGATGTCCAATACTACCCGACTCTCCCCCTAATATTGATACCACTATTAGTATTGTTACTATTTTCAGTATTGGTGCTACTATTAACACTACTACTATCATTAATACTGCTATCACTAGTAATATTGCTATTACTATTGCATTTACTACTATTACTATTAATACTGCTAACTACTAGCTACTAATAGCTACTGGTATTAATATCAGTTGCTGTTGCTACCACTACTACTACTACTACTTCTACCTCTAGTACTATTACTTTCGTTACTATTACGATTAATACTATAACTTTCACTATTTCCATTGCTGTTACTACAATAATTATTACTTCTAAATTACTGTTGCTATTATTACTGCTGCATGTTCCACCCCAGTTTGATGCAAAGTAATAGAATGTATGTTAAAAACAAATACAGGGAGGGTGAAAACTGTCAGATTTAATTTATTGGAAACAATTTAAGATAATAAAAAGGTTGGGCAATTTTTACCCAACCTTGGTAATGCTAGGATTAAGCATAACTGATTATTTAATTACCAGTTACTATTGTAGGTTTTGGTAAGACGCTAAGCAATGATGAAGCACAATAAAATAATATTCATAACAATCACCATACATTATTTAACAGAGCATTTCAGCTTTTCTACAATTGTTCAGAAACACAGATAATAATCCTTTGTGATTCAAAAAGCTATTCACACAAATTTGAAGTGAACAGAATTCCCTGTGACGTCAATCCGCTCGAAATAACGAAATCCTGAGAGTAATCTCGACTGAAGTCTGTAATACAGGTAATAAAGCCCTCATCTATGTGAGTGTTCAACTTCGCAACCAATGCAGATCATATTACATCATGTAGTTTGAAGGTCGGAGTGATTCAGAGTTGTTCCATAGAATCCAAAGGCTTCATTCGTATTCTTTTCTCTCTTCGGTGGATTTTCTGTAAAGCGCTCCGATACACATTTCTTATGTGTAGGTTAACTATCTTATACCGCCAATGTTAAATTTGCTTATTTAATTACCAGTTATCTCAGGGCTACTCAAGCTATTGTACTGAAATTTTTAGAGGATTAATATACGAGAGTTCTAAGCAAACAGATTTATCAAGAAACACAAATTGTAGAAATGTTTTGATTTTTTCAAAATAATTTTGATTTTATTTTATTTTTTATGTAAAATGTTTTTCCTGATCGAACTAATACAAACACATCACTTAATAACCTTCCACTTCGTTACTGTATTGTTATCAACATGTATGACAAATTTAATCTCTCTCTATAGTTTGTAATTCCTGACTCAGTGCAGCATTTACATGTAAATAAAAATAAAATCAAAATTTAAAATTTCAAATCTTGTATTTCCCGATAAATCTGCGTCAATTTGCTCCTATAAAAATTTTACTACGCTTATTGGGTAATTAATTAAGCAAATTTAAATTGGAAATGTGGTAGTGGTAGTGGTTGTTTTATTTTCCCTGACTGAGTTAAGGTCGTAAGACCTTCTCTTCCACTCAACCAGGTTACAAAATTATGTGATAAAATACAAAACAAGACAAAAGAAGATACCTAAGAATTGCATAAAATATAGTAGAAAATTGCAAATAGTCAAGATCAGTTACATAATATAACGAGAATATAAAATAAAGTAGAAAACTACTTATAATCAAATCAGTTACATAACATAGGATAATATATAGGCCTACAATTTATGAGACATAAACTGCTCGAGATAAATTCGACGATTAATTCACTTGAGATATAATATATTAATATATTAGTAGAAGAATACATGTGGGTTACAAGACATAAAAATGTTGAATAGCAAAATCGTACTATATAGCATACAGATACAAATCATTAAGTAATATATCAAGATAATAAAAAAGGGGAAAAAGGAAGAGAGGGGAGAAAAAAATAATAACGTGGCCATTTAAGATTATTTAGAAACTTCCCCAAGAGTCTAGTTTTGTTCAATGGAAACATTTCTAAGTAGAGTGTACATAAAAAATTTTAGACTCCGACTGCACCTTATTTCCTGTGACAAGGAATTCCAGGAACGAGCTGTATGTATTGTGAAGGAAGCAGAGTAGAGAGATGTTTGAAGATATGGAATTGATAGAACAAGGTTATGCTGTGAACGTGTATTTGTAGATAATTAATCTGATGGGGATCCTAAGGAAATTAGTGTGGATTGGGAAGAGAGGAAGCTGTTCAGTCAGCTTTATGTGAAACAAGTCAAAGTCAGGATACTTACTTACTTATTGGCTTTTAAGGAACCCGGAGGTTCATTGCCGCCCTCACATAAGCCCGCCATTGATCCCTATCCTGAGCAAGATTAATCCAGTCTCTATCATCATATCCCACCTCTCTCAGATCCATTTTAATATTGTCTTCCCATCTACGTCTCGGCCTCCCCAAAGGTCTTTTTCCCTCCGGCCTCTCAACTAACACTCCATATGCATTTCTGGATTCGCCCATACGTGCTACATGCCCTGCCCATCTCAAACGTCTGGATTTAATGTTCCTAATTATGTCAGGTGAAGAATACAATGCGTGCAGCTCTGTGTTGTGTAACTTTCTCCATTCTCCTGTAACTTCATCCCTCTTAGCCCCAAATATTTTCCTAAGAACCTTATTCTCAAACACCCTTAACCTATGTTCCTCTCTCAAAGTGAGAGTCCAAGTTTCACAACCATATAGAACAACCGGTAATATAACTGTTGTAACTTTTAGATTTTTTGATAGCAGACTAGATGACGAAAGCTTCTCAACCGAATAATAACAGGCATTTCCCATATTTATTCTCCGTTTAATTTCCTCCCGAGTGTCATTTATATTTGTTACTGTTGCTCCAAGATATTTGAATTTTTCCACCTCTTCGAAGGATAAATCTCCAGTTTTTATATTTCCATTTCGTACAATATTCTGGTCACGAGACATAATCATATACTTAGTCTTTTCGGGATTTACTTCCAACCCTATCGCTTTACTTGCTTCAAGTAGAATTTCTGTGTTTTCCCTAATCGTTTGTGGATTTTCTCCAAACATATTCACGTCATCCGCATAGACAAGAAGCTGATGTAACCCATTCAATTCCAAACCCTCTGTGTTTACCTGAACTTTCCTAATAGCATACTCTAGAGCGAAGTTAAAACGTAGAGGTGACAATGCATCTCCCTGCTTTAGCCCGCAGTGAATTGGAAAAGCATCAGATAGAAACTGGCCTAAACGGACTCTGCTGTAAGTTTCACTAAGACACATTTTAATTAATCGAACTAGTTTCTTGGGAATACCAAATTCAATAAGAATATCATATAAAACTTCTCTCTTAACCGAGTCATACGCCTTTTTGAAATCTATGAATAACTGATGTACTGTACTCTTATACTCCCATTTTTTCTCCAATATCTGTCGAATACAAAAAATCTGATCAATAGTCGATCTATTACGCCTAAAATCACACTGATAATCCCCAATAATTTCATCTACATATGGTGTTAATCTTCTCAAAAGGATATTCGACAAAATTTTATACGACGTCAACAAAAGTGATATTCCTCGAAAGTTCCTACAGTTTGCTGTGGTCGTGCCAGAGAATCAGTCCCATTCCGAGGCTTATTAGGATAGGAGAAGAAATTGAGAGAAGAGTACGACGTCCAGAATGCCCTTTATCACCTACTGTGTTTGACATCTACTTGAAGGATTTAGTGAAGAACTGTTTTCAGAATATGAGAGGAGTGATAGTAGAAGGAAGAAGAATAAAGTGCATAAGATTTGCTGATGATATGGCTTTGTTAGCAGAAAAGGAGATAGTACTAAAGGATATATTGCTGGAGCTAAATGACAGCTGTGAGCAGTACGGGATGAAGATAAATGCAAATAAGACGAAGACCATGGTCAATGAAAAAAAGGGAGGAAGGTAAACTTGCGAATTCTAAATGACGCAGTAGAGCAAGTGGACAGCTTCATGAGCTGCTGCCAAAAAGTCAAAAGCAGAATAGCAATGGCAAAGGAAGCTTCTAATGTAAAAAGGAGCATCTTCTGCGGACCTCTGGAAATAAGGAAGAGACTAGTGAAGTGCTTTGTGTGGAGTGTAGCATTGTATGGGGGGGGCAGAAATGTGGACATTACTACGAAGTGAAGAGACTAGAAACATTTGAAATGAGGATGTAGAGAAGAATGGAGCGTGTGAAATGGACAGACAGAATAGAACATGACGCTGTGTTGGAAAGAGTGGGTGAAGAAAGAATGATGCTGAAACTGATGAGGAAGAGGAAAAGGAATTAATTGGGCTAGAAGAAACTGCCTACTGAAGGATTCACTGCGAGGAATGGTAAACGGGAGAAGAGTTCGTGGCAGAAGAAGATATCAAATAATAGACTATCGGCACATTAATATATATGGATCATATGCGGAGACTAAGAGGAAATCAGGAAAGAGGAAAGATTCAAGAAGACCTAGCCTTGGGCAGAACGCTATGGATGAATGAAACTTCCGTTAAAATTGAGATTATTGTAGGACAATGATTTCCAAACTTTCGTCTGCTGATCGTCAATAGCTCTTATAGTCTCTATGGGCAGCATGTGATAATGATCATTAATTCATTATAAACCATACGACTTAGGACTCATGTGCCTTTTACGACTTCATGTATTGCATATTAGTCTAAAACTGTCCTCTATAATTTTCTTCCGTTTTTTCTGGTTCTTCTTCGCATGATTGAAAAGGGATGCAATGTGGTTCCATTCGAAAAAAGTTGCTTGCGCTATGCAGTTTTAATTTAATTCTGTTTGTCTGTCTCTAACTTCTTTAGCACTAATTATTATTTTCACATTCTTTAATTCACTTCATGATCTAGTAAAATCTGTTCCAGAAAATGGCTCAAGTATCGTAATTTAATTTCACTTGTACCTATGCACTGTAATAAATAATTTTGTTTTAGAGTAAAAATTTCTGACAAATGGAACTATTAATATTAAAACCTTCCACAAAATGAGCACACAGAACTTCACGGCAGAGTAATAAAAATCTACGGGTGCATAATTTTACGTAGAACTACGTGTGGATGCAATCACCTGTTATCGATAGGTGCGCAGCTTTACCACAGTCTAGTATATACGGTCACGAAGCTCAATACGTAGGAAATATGCATCGATAGATAGTTGCTAACCACTAGGATTGCTACTATCGCCTCATCACAAACAATGCGAAATAGTACCGGTGTTCCTAGTACCCTCAACAACTCAAGCTTCGTGACTGTATATACTAGACTGTGGCTTTACTATGCTGCATATATTGACGTAGAACTACATGTGGGTCCAATCACCTCTAGTCGACAGTTTCATAGGTACTATGCTCACATCTTTACGTAGAACCACAGTCTAGTATCATATATACAGTCACGAAGCTTGAGTTGTTGAGGGTACTAGGAACAATAGACTGTGCCGGTACTACTCGTATTTCACATTTGTCTGTGTTGAGGCGATAGTAGCGATCCTAGTGGTTAGCAGCTATCTATGGATGCATATCCCCTACGTATTGAGCTTCGTGACTGTAAATACTAGACTGTGGTAGAACTACGTGTGGGTGGCGTGAAAGAAGAAACGAGGTTATATATGCAATTACAAGTTATTCAGGGCCAAATCATGGCACTCTACAGATTCAATTCTACGTCGAAATGGGGAACACAAGAAGAATATGGGGTCGACAAGGAGAGGAATGGAAATACAAGTATAAAAATGGAAATAAGATCAGGACAATGGGAATAGAGAGAAAACATTGGGAATGCAGAGAGAACAAGGGAAATGTAAGGAAAACAAGAAAAATACAAGAAAAACAGGAGAAATACAAGGGTAAGAAGATTACTTTTGGGATATAATATATATTAAGATAAAGCTTATCCTCTGATTGAGATTCTGGCTAATATCTATTACGTAGAACTATTCTCATACAGTACATCTCACTTGACGATATGAGTCGCAGTAATTTATTATACCAAGATTATAAATTAATTGCACATCCAACTGTATTAAATAGTAAAAATCAATATTAAGCTATCAATCCTTACCTGTAGCGTAAAATTGTGAAGAAATATGGTGCATTATTGGTAAAACAGGTCATCCTCTTTGATTATTATTCATCAGTGCATGACGAGGATATCTAATAACAATCTGTGTCAAATCTGTACCTCGATTTTAAATCATTACCCCTACTGTATAAAATTCAATACAATTCTGCTTATGTCTAATAAAATGCCGAGAAACATGTGCAGAATTAATGACTTCCTGGATGTCCTCAACATTCTCGGCAAATTCAACAATATCCCAAATATCAGCAATTTTCCTCATGTCCACGAACGAAAGTCAAAGTCTAGATAATCGGCGACTTCGAAGTAAAGTCACGATTGAAGTTTTACTTTCGTCAAAGTATCGACTGTGAATAGGAAAATGGCGACTTTGTACCTTTCAAAGTCAAAAGTTTGAAGTTACTTTTGAATGCTTTCACATTTGTTGGAAAACGTATCATAAGAGGAGGTTTTGATCGCAGTTAAGGATATAAACTAACGGGTGTTCCGCCGACATTTATGCCTTTGTGAATTGCAAGCATACGGTTAGCTCTCGGTAAGGAAGTGAGTCTTCCAACTGCCCCGATCGTCAGAGCAATTAAACTTTAAAAGCTGTACTTAACGTTGCAAGTACGGTAGTGCTGCAAATGTCTGCCAACTTGTTTATCTCATGTCTCACACCTGTTGAATAAATTATAAACCATACGCTGCACCTTACCATATGTAATTAATAGGAATTTTGGTAAGATTTTGTTATCCTGATCCTGCAGTGTGCCGGTTTTATTCTGTCTATGATTTAACCACTATACAAAATCACATGAGTAACTTTAGTGACATTTTTTCTGATAAATTGCAGTTATATATAACAGATAAAATAGATAAACTTATCTATTTATTAATGGATTGAATTCCTATCATTTAGTTAAATCATATGATGAAAAAAAAGTTTTCGACTGACAGCCATCCTGAGGTCTCAGAAGAATACATGGTTACATTGTGAACAAATTAATCTTTGTAAGTAGTTATATATTATCAATTAAATCTGTAATTAAATTTAAAAGTCAGCATTTTAAATAGTAGGAATTATTATTATTATTATTATTATTATTATTATTATTATTATTATTATTATTATTATTATTATTATTATTATTATTAGGTTCGATCCCAGGTGGTGACAGGATTTTTTCTCGTTGCCAAACTTTCAGAACGGCCCCGAGGTTCACTCAGCCTCTTATAAAATTGAGTACCGGGTACTTCCCGGGGGTAAAAGACGGTCAGAGCGTGGTGCCGACCACACCACCTCATTCTAGTGCCGAGGTCATGGAAAGCATGGGGCTCTACCTCCGTGCCTCACAAGTGCCTTCATGGCATGTTACGGGGATACCTTTTACCTTTATTATTATTATTATTATTATTATTATTATTATTATTATTATTATTATTATTATTATTACTTACTTACTTACTTACAAATGGCTTTTAAGGAACCCGAAGGTTCATTGCCGCCCTCACATAAGCCCGCCATCGGTCCCTATCCTGTGCAAGATTAATCCAGTCTCTATCATCACACCCCACCTCCCTCAAATCTATTTTAATATTATCCTCCCATCTACGTCTCGGCCTCCCTAAAGGTCTTTTTCCCTCCGGTCTCCCAACTAACACTCTATATGCATTTCTGGATTATTATTATTATTATTATTATTATTATTATTATTATTATATTTAATTTTTTATTTTTATTTTATTTAAATGCACCACCAACAGAAGCAAGCTTCCAATAGGTGGCTTACATTGATACATATACAAAATACATAATAAGAAAAAACAAAACAAACAACACAAACGAAAGAAAGAAAATACATACCGGCAATAGATGCCAGAATATAATATGGCAATTAATATAGTGCCAAATGTCAATATAATAATGCAAAATTATTTAAAAAGTAGAGTAAAAAACATTATAATACACTTATTCATAATTTAAATATTTAAGGAAATAAAATTCTTTTTAATATTGTATGAAATTTTTCAACTGTTAAATTGAAATCTAATTGAGAATCACAGTTTAAAGACAGAGACTTCTAAGTATTACACATAACAAACAATGGAGAGTTTTTGAAGAAAAGAGTTCTAGGAATTTGAATAACAGAAGGTTGCCTATTACGTAATTCTGTTCTTTTTACATTGTACTGAAAGAATTTAAGAAAATCACAGTTATTCAATATACCGTTAACAGTCTTATAGAGTAAAATTTGACTATTTATTAATCATCTAGATTTTGAAGTTTTATGTAGTTAAATTCTAAAAGTAATTGATTATATGAAATTTGCTTGTCATAAGACGATACGTGATGTTTTTTAAAATATAAATAATGTAAAAATCTTTTCTGTATCCTTTTTATTTGCATCTGATGGGACTGGAACTGAGGTGACCATATTACAGACGCATACTCTAGCTTACTATTATTATTATTATTATTATTATTATTATTATTATTATTATTATTATTATTATTAGACATCTATTCAAAAGTTGTATATCAATATAAAAAGATTTGACTCTACACGTTAGCACTCATTATGATATTCACAAATAATACAATTATATCTCGTACATTCCTTTGCGATGTTTTGCAGGTGTTACATTTTTGTTACAACTAGTTTTACATTGTTGTAAAGAGTTTGATTTACATTTGCATTACAAATATGTTACACAATCCAAAACATCGTAAATTCAAATTCAATATAGGTTCAAGTTTATTCACAATTTACATTTGAAATGAATACATATGAATATATACCCAAAATGAGCATATGCTCGTGCTCGGGTACAGTCCAGTAGTCTACATAAATTTTAAAGAGATCAATAATAAAGTTGATGTTAGAAATAATAGTAACAATAATCATAAAATAATAATAATAGAATATCCGTGACGGAGATAATACAAAGATAGTAATACAAATTAATTCATTAATAATAATAATAATAATAATAATAATAATAATAATAATAATAATAATAATAGTAATAAAACAAAAATATTTACAATAATAAAATAAATACTAAGACGGATAAAATAAAATTATAAAACCACTAGCGAAAGTTAACACAACTTAAATAAGCATATAATAACCAGAAAAAAAAAATGTCGAACTCGAAAATCAACAGAAAAGTTCGTTGTATCGCAGACGACAGCAACCGCCGTATTGACATTGTGTTGTGCATTATTGGTAGGAGGGGGAGCCGAAGGTCTACGTAACTGCCGTTCTCTTCGAATCTTCTCATACAATCATGGGAAGTTAATGCTGAAAAACAAAATGTCTACGAGTCAAACTGTTCGCTATTACCAGGAATGTAATGTACAATTGTATTATTGTGACTACTATATTGAATGCTAACGTAGCCTATAGGATCAAACATTTTTATACTGATATATATATATATATATATATATATATATATAACTTTTGTACAGATATCTATTATTATTATTATTATTATTATTATTATTATTATTATTATTATTATTA
Organism: Periplaneta americana; assembly: GCF_040183065.1. Taxonomy (NCBI): domain Eukaryota; kingdom Metazoa; phylum Arthropoda; class Insecta; order Blattodea; family Blattidae; genus Periplaneta; species Periplaneta americana. The sequence goes on along the minus strand of NC_091122.1, from coordinate 45,298,493 downwards.
TTATTATTATATCTTTGTAATACTATTTTATATGATTCCATTCTTCATTTATGATTCCATTATTTCATTTGTAATTATCGTTTTAATTAATTATCATTAATTTAATTATTTTTTTGTACTTTTATTGTAAATTATTGCTAATGTTTTTGTTATATTGTTTGTGCTGAACTGTAATTGGCCTCTGGCTGTTGTACAGCACATTAAATATAAGTAAATAAATAAATAAATTATTATTATTATTATTATTATTATTATTATTATTATTAACGTATATTTTTTTTCATTCCTTTGAAGCATAGTGGTTATTCAGAAGAACCACCGTTTTCTTTCTTTCTAAATTTTATGGCACAGATATTCCACCAAGGAGTATACATAGAGGTGCCATCTGTGTTTCGAAATTGTGTGCAGAGTTAAAATATTGGGAAAAATTGATTGAAGCTTTGGTATGATCCATGATATGAAAAACATAAGAAATTAATTTGTGCTTCAAAGGGTTAACTTGTAAATTTTTACAAATATTATTTTATATCACTGTATAAAGATTAATGTGTTCACAATGTAATCATGTAGCTCATTATTCTGAGACCTGTTGATGACTGTTGATAGTCGAGAACTTCTATCATTAGGCCTATGTGATTTAACCAAATGATGGATATTTTAGTATTTTAACTACTGGTTGGAATAGAGGTGGCTAAAATAAACGAAAGTGCAGGAGCGAGTAGAGGAATTCGGAATAGGCTTAAACATTTAATTAAGAATAGTGTCTATGAAACAGTAACATTTTAATTTAAAAGTTTATAGAAAAGACTATGTTCATTCTTTGCAACACACAACACAATCCTACTCTTGAAATTATTGTGGTTGTTGTCCTTGATGCGGAAATAGTACAGCGCCGCGTGCTACTATTCTTTGTCAAGTCATTTGGCTCATTGCATAAACTCCGTACTCACTTAACTTCAAAGAGTAGTGGCTAAGATTCCGGTTTCTACTGATAACGTAAGGAACTAAGACAGCGTTTCTCAAACTATGGTCCGCGGACCACCTGTGGTCCTCGAGGTCTGCCCTTGTGATCCTTCAAAAAAGACATAAGAAAAAATAAAATTCAAACGAATTGAGTATCACACTATAGCTGAAAATTTCAGAGTTTGGAAATGACACATGGCAATCGCCTTTCACTTTCTCTCCCAGAACTAATATTTTATTAAATTTCTTACTCTACCCTTCTACCCACTTCCCAGTCTATTCTGAGTAACAAAAGAGGGATTTAAAGCACTATGAATGTGGCGTTTCTCGTCATCTTCTCTTGCACAGGCTATCTGGCGCCAAGCCTGTAACCCAGCCAGGGACTACCCGAATTCATAACAGAGGACCAAAGTAACAGAGGAACCTTTTCATGTATTGATGACTTTCTTAATAGCTTTGACGACACCCAGTATGCACATTGAAATGGGCACGTACAGTACGTCGTACACCAATAAAATAGAACGTGCCAAATTGCATCTTTACTTGTTGAAAATCGGGCATGTTTCTGCATTAATTCTTTTATTTGTTTTTCTGGATGACGATATAAGAAATTTTAGACTCCGCCTATTTTAAAATCCGACAGGTTTACTTTTTACACTTGTGTTTCGTCTCTAAGTGCCGTTTCAATTTCGCGGGTTTCATACTCGTACACTCGTTTAAAGCACCGAGGTTTTGGTTGACTCTCATTGCCACACCAAGTAAATTCAGGTTCCAAATACAGTAACTCTTGTCATATTTACGAAAGTATTTTTTCTTTGAATAGCTATCACTAGAATTAGACATTTATTTCATGGCACTATAATTAATATATTTCTTCACAGAGAGCTTCTGAACTATTAGCACTGCCTAAATGAAGCGTATCTTCATGTTCCTTTCTTTTCAAAGATCCGGATCGAAGCCAGTTTTCCATTATTTACAATGGGCACTATTTCACAGAGACATGAACTACTGCGTGTACAACATAAGAAGGATTTCAAACAAATGGCTGCTAACAGGCAAGCGATGAATCAACAATGAACAGAATTTGTTATAAGTTACTTGTGATTGGCTACAAAAAATATAATTACAAAAGTATTATAATTAATTAATTCTACTGGTATTAAAATATGCTACAAAAATGATAAATTTGCTTTCGAAGGGAATAAGAGTAAGGTGGTCCGCGGAACTGTTCTGACTTAAAAAAGTGGTCCCCACTTCAAAAAAGTTTTAGAAACGCTGAACTAAGATGTTGCGGAAGGAACAAAATATGAGAAAATGTCATCTTCATGACCCTGTTTATTTTTTTAGTGACACGCAATATTAAAAAAACATTGTCACGTCTGTTTGTCAGGGAGTAGTGCAGACGGCTGTAGACAAAACAAAGACTTAAGTCGCTTCCTTAAACGTGACTCCACGCTCAAACTTCCCTGCCGCCCGCCGCTCCAGTGTTCACCGATAGCTTTACAGACTGTCACTATGCCGCAGACATTTTTCAAGGAAACACTCGTGAGTAATATTGTTAATCGTCTATCTATACACTTTCCATTCGGCTACACTAGATTGTGTTTTTCCGAATGTTTTTTATATATCTACAGGGTTTTTCAAATGTAACGCATAATGTTTTATAATTAGATGGAAGGTTTTTAAGAAAACTGCTGACACGTCGTATCTTATATTTTAAGAAGTTTTATTTTGTAAATGTGAATCTTTTCTGTAGTCAGTGTTGCATGAACTATGACGTAATCGAAAAAAATTAATTAGAACTTATGATTTTTTCACATTTTCTGAAAGAGTGTGTTTGAAATTGTATTGTAGGGAAAAAAAATCGGACCGAACCTTGTAGCTAATTTCAGAGCCTTGTTCACTCCAGAGCACGATAGACTGGTAACTAAGACTTTCGTGGTTCGAATCTTGCCTGGGAAGGAAACTTTTTTTTGTTCCTTATTCAAATTTATTCCCAATACTTTTCGATTACAGCGATATTTTACTACTTAATTAACTTATTATTCCCAGAACATGAATTTAGCCAGCAATCGAAAAGTATTGGGAATAAATTTGAATAAGGAACAAAATAAAGTTTCCTTCCCAGGCAGGATTCGAACCACGAAAGTCTTAGTTACCAGTGTACCGTGCTCTGGAGTGAACAGGGCTCTGAAATCAGCTACAAGGGTCGATCCGGTTTTTTTTTTTGCCACTACTGTACATTCTGGAAAATCTCACTTATTTAATTGAAGTTGATGTCTCTTCACACAGCAATAAAATTTAATTAATATTACTAACAGTAAACAACAAACAATTAAATTCGTTTAATTAATTGTTCACTGACAATCTTGCAATGATTAAGGTGAAATACAAATACCTTTCTAACATCTTGAATCACAGCTGGCGGTATTTCTCTACAATCCATTCTTATTCTGATCTTCAACTCGTTTATGTCAATTGGTTACGTGGCAAAGACCCTACACTTCAGTTAACTCCATAAAAATAAGTCAAGCGGAGACAGATCAGGTGATCTTGCAGGCCATTCGACATGTCCTCTTCTTCCAATCCATCTATTCGGAAACACTTAATTCAGGTATTTCCGAACAGTTACTGCGTAATGGGGAGGAGCACTATCCTGTTGATACCAGATTGAATTGTGTGGTATGTCCGGATGTTGAAGATTTGGGTATACAACCGTTCACTGGTAAGAGAGTCGTCGAAATAAGGGCCCAAGACTCTGCCTCCTACAATTCCCGCTCAAACATGTACCTTCTGGGGATATTGTGTATGTGATTCTGTTGTCCAGTTTGGATTCTTTTCCGACCAATACCTGCAGTTTTGCCTTTTCACCTCTCCATTGAGAGAAAATGTAGCTGCTTCACTAAAAAGAACATTTTGTTACAAAACTGCAATCTTCTATCAAAGCCGTCTTCCATTAACTCTGGTACGAGTTGAATTTTGTAAGGGTGGTACTTACTATGATGCAATATTCTCCAAGCTGTTGTTTTCGAAACACCAAATGTAGATTTTAAATCAATGAAAATAGAATGTGGGTTCTCATTTACCATTACTAAATGTCAACTTCTAGTCTACTCACAGCCGACTGAAAAATATATGTTCGATTTGGATGGATTTCATTAAAAAGTGTGCACATTTCCTGTTGCGTACGTCTTCAGTCACAAAATCCAATCATCATTAAAATTTCAATTCTCATTTTTCTGTTAAAACCATCTTTATTTTTAGTTTAATTAAACTCCTTTCCAAGCAGAATGATTAACAATTTATCAACAATTAAAACGTTGTAATAGCACAGTCTAGTATATACCGTCACGAAGCTCAATACGTAGGGGATATGCATCCATAGATAGTTGCTAACCACTAGGATCGTTACTATCGCCTCATTACAGACAATGCGAAATATTACCGGCACAGTCTATTATTCCTAGTACCCTCAACAACTCAAGCTTCGTGACTGCGTATATTAGACTGTGGTAATAGCAACATACACTTCTTTATAAAACAAATGAAGGTGAAGAGCGATAAAAAAACGAGGATGCTCTATCAGAAAATGTGAAAAAAAAAAAAAAATTGTTCTAATTTAAAAATTCATTCGATGACGTCATAACTCATGCAACAATGATTACAGAAAACTTCACATTTACAAAATAAATCCTTTTAAGAAATAAGATTCGAAGTGTCTGAGCACTTTTCTTGAAAACCTTCCACGTAATTATAAAACAGATTATGCGTTACTTTTGAAAAAGTCCTGTAAGACAATGGAACACTTGCTTGGAATCGGAAAATTTAAAAGGAAACTATATGGTATCATCTTTGACTCTACTACTAACACTGGCGAAAATACGAATTTATGAGTGAATGCGAGAAGAAAACTTCGTTGTTGGTAACTCTATAGCATCTACTAGATGCTTTATGGTTGTGCTAACAGATGGAGTTACTTGTCAACAATGTGACGCTGAAACGTGTGTTCAAGTTACTGCCCAGCGACAGTCCTGATGTATTTTTTATATTTGTGATGATTGGTTAATTAATATTAACCCGGCACACTCACAACCACACTCACATTCATACAAATTTCCAGACACTAGACACCCAGGGAATTCTTCTTCTTCAAGAAAAATTCACCGAGCGCCGAGCCCGGGAATCGAACCCGGGACCTCCTGATCTGGAAGCCAGCATGCTGACCAACAGACCACGGAGGCAGTCTAGAAAACTGTTATAACGCAAATTAAGAAAAAAAATGAAGTCGTACTCGTCTATTACGTAATTCTTTCGTGTAATATGTTGTGAAATCTGCTAAGTTTTCTATATAATAAATATAACAAATTTCCAGACACTAGACACCCAGGGAATTCTTCTTCTTCAAGAAAAATTCACCGAGCGCCGAGCCCGGGAATCGAACCCGGGACCTCCTGATGTGGAAGCCAGCATGCTGACCAACAGACTACGGAGGCAGTTTATAAAACTGTTATAACGCAAATTAAGAAAAAAAATGAAGTCGTACTCGTCTATTACGTAATTCTTTCGTGTAATATGTTGTGAAATATGGTAAGTTTTGTATATAATAATTTTAAAACAAAGTTTTATTAAATGACACTTTCAAGAAGTTCCATTTCTTATATTTTTCAATAAAAAATATTTTTAAATAAAGAAACTTATTTCGTACCTATGCCGTAGATTATGTAAAAAAAGTTATGAATCTGACGTCCTTTGTCGTATTTTACGTACAGTTTATTTAGCTCTCTTTCATTCCACCATCCGACACTACTTCACATTCTCTAAATTTTTTAACAAAAAGGGTAAGCAAAATCTCCTTTTAAAGTCTATTCATCATTCTTACAAAATCATATTTTCTGATTTTAAAAGCTATAAGATTCAACAATTCTACAAAATATACACATTGAAATATTATCACAAAAATGGCAAAGCTTATATTATACGATTTATTTAAGTTTACAGTACTAATTGGAATGTTAATTTACAATTAACCCTTAAGTGGTCCTGCCACAATTTGTGACACCAGTACTCGCGCGTATTACATTTGTAATCCATCTGTTTTCCTTTAATAATCAGTTCTTTTGCACGTCTGAATATGTAAATTTAGAACATACATATATAATAGTAACGTTACTTTACTGATTCCATTAAAATGTTTTTGATATAACATTGTAGCGCTCTTTGAAATTTTATATTTAAATCAGTGATGTCAATATACTCGTAATATAATGCGTGGTATTATGATGGAAAGAATTAAATTAAAAACTCTCTTATTATTATATAGACTTAATTGTTAGTTATTATCAGGGAACGGATTTATATGGACTAAAAATATATGAAATATGTAAATATATATGTAGTTATTTTTACCAAAATATGGAATTAAATATGGATTTTTACCAAAATATGGAATTAAATATGGACTTAAAATTATAAAAAAATGACTATGTACGTTAAATATTGGTACATTTTAATCAAACTAAACAAAAAATATAATGGACGTACCTTATCTTCCAATGTAGTTTCAACAAAACACAATTTTTATTGTCTGTTACCATAACAATAGGTTACAAACATTTCTTTCAAGTGCTGAAAAGTGAATCTTCTTCCATTGTCTCTGAGGATAGATTTATACTGACTAAAAGAGCGTTCGACGTCACAAGAAGTAACTGGTACATAATTCAATTTCACAATGTCTGCTGGGGATAAGTCCAAGTTAATCTTCACTGTTGATTCACCACTCATCACAGCAACAACCTTTTGTAGTTCTTCATATCCAGGGTTTTTTGAAAGTACAGTGTCCACCTTAGCTCTTACTGCATCTGCAACTTTACCTCTACCACGATTCAGTTGTTCCACAGTACTATTTATAATTTCAAAACTTTCAGATAGTGAAAGGTGCCTATTTTGGAGACTTTTGAGCGTTTTTATGATGCATGAAAATGTATGCTGAATGTGAGCTAAGTCATTCTTCACACTTATGTCACAGGTAACTGTTTTCGCAGTATCAATTGAGACTGCATCTTCAGAGTCCAATGCAAGGAGAACATTGTTAATAGAGTCTATATGTTCGGCATAATATTCAACTGCTTCTAGCCATGTACCCCATCTAGTTAAAATTGGCTTTGGTGGCAATGGAATTTCAGGGTACATTTCTTTCAACACGTTAACTCTACTGGGAGCTTTGAGAAATACTTTTTTCACTGATGAAATCAACAAATCTACTTTAGGGAAATTGTCTCTGACCACTTCTGCCACACGATGAAATGCATGCGCCACACAAGTAAAATGAGTCAATTTAGGATATACAACAGATAATGCTTGTCCAGCTTTGACCATATAAGGGGCAGCATCGCTAATAAAGAATAACACATTATCGTACATAATACCCTTTGGCCACAGGATACCCATAGCTTCGTTGAACAGTTTAACTATAGTTTTGTTATTGCACTTTTCTAGAACATCACAATGTAAAAGAATTCGTTCAGAATATTGTTCACTTAACAAACCGATAACTACATTACCAACAAGTCTACCTTCTTTGTCGGGAGTCTCATCAATGGAAACCCAAATTGAACTATCTTTAATTTCATCTCTTATCTTCTGTATTGTCTCATCGTAGATGGATGGAGCATACGTCTTCCTAAGTGTTGACTCATCCGGGATTGTATGTTGAGTATATTTTTCAAGGAATTCCCTGAAGACCTTATTCTTTAGTTTGTAGAGAGGAATATCAGCAGAGATGAGAGAACGGCACAGGTCGATGTTAAACTCAGATCTTACATTCGATGTTGTTGGTTGTGTTAAAAACAATTGTCTCTGCTTGGAATTTAGTTGTTTGTTGGCCTGATGTTTACTAGTTGTAATGTGTTGTTGCACCAGGAACTTTTGTGTAGATGATACTGCACACTGACACAAATTACAAAATAATATTTTATTGTCAGTTGATAAACCATCTTCTTTAAATTCTGAAATGTAACTTGTTAGTTTTGATTTTAAATTGACTGAATGACGTACTTTTGGCATATTTACCGTCTTTATAGTATGATTTACAAAACTGAACCTATGTGTACTCTGACTGGCATTTAACTGTTGAGCTGCACAACTGAAGTCTGTTAAAAATTTTAAATTAAATTAATACAGTTTTGTAACTTACTTTCCCATTGTTGATAGGACTGCTAATTTTCAAATAACTCTGATGTTAAAGGGATTACTGAACATGTGTTTAAATCTCTATTGTTGAAATGTATTTTTAAAAGTTAATGGAATTTTGTTTTGTTTTATTGTTAAACCTAATATAATATGGACTGTTTTATATGAAATATGGAAAATATATGGAAATTAACGAAAATATGTACTAAACTCTAAAATATGGAAAAATATGGAAAATAAAAGTAGGATTTTTCAACCCTACACATTGTGAAACATAAAGATAATGCAAAATATAAATTATATTAGCTTTATAAGTAAATATGTATTTACATATAAATCCTTTCCCTGGTTATTATAAACTACAGTCTAGAGTTATTTCCTACTTCTAAAATTTTAAGTCACTATTGGGTTCAAGTTCATGTCTGTTTCATATGAGAAAAATTATTGTTCTGTATTATCAAATATGTCTACGTAATCATTCATATTGCTGGATAAAATAACCACTGCAACAATAGAATCAATCTTCTTAATGTATCCAGCTGTTTGCTGACAACATAAAGTCCACTATAGTCCACTGTAGTGTATTCAGTTGTTTTTGACGAGAAATGAGGGGTATTTTGATCGGTGTTCATTATAGATGCCTGTTGCTAGTAGCCAGAGGTGGGGTGTAGTCAATATATACTGCAGGGCTGTGTCTTCTGCAACTGGTACTGATGATTTTAATTTACTTCTTTTGTGGTTTATGGATGGACAGTATAGAAGAATGTGTTCCAGATCTTCACCATGATTATTACACCACAGACAAGTAGGATTATCAGAAATGTGAAATCGGTGTAGGTACAATTGAGTGACAATGTGATCTGTTCTGGCTCTTGTTAAAAATGTTTGAACATGTCTGGGCAAGTTTTTGTACATTTTCTTTTGTACAGACTGTAAAAATTTTTCCTTTGTCAGAAGAGAGCCAATTGTTGATCCATAGGTTTGTAAAACGAGACTTGACTGAAGCAAAAGCACTGGATAGAGATATCACTTGAAGAGGTCTTGGTTGCAAATATGTTGCCTGTTTTGCAATAATATCGACTTTCTCGTTTCCAGGTATACCACAATGACTAGGTATCCATTGAAATATTATTTCCTTTTGGAGTTCTTTTAGTTCACTTAGTTGTTTCTGAATTGGAATAATTCTATGTGCATATGGGTTTGGTACATATTTAATTATATTAAATATAGCCCCCTTGGGGTCGGTAAGTATGCAAATAGATTTTTCAGAAATTTGAGTAACACACTGAAGAGCAGCTAGGAATTCAGTGTCAAGACTGGAGGAGGATGAACATGGTATGAAGTAACTTTCTTGATATTTTGGAATATAATACCCTGCTCCTGATGTCCCATTATTAGGATTTAGAGATCCATTTGTATAAATTTGAAGGTAATCCTTCAATAGAAATAATAGAAAATAGAATATAAAACACACGTAAAATGTTTATGAACGACCAGATGGCCCGGGTTCGAATCCCGGTCGGGGCAAGTTACCTGGTTGAGGTTTTTTCCGGGGTTTTCCCTCAACCCAATAGGAGCAAATGCTGGGTAACTTTCGGTGCTGGACCCCGGACTCATTTCACCGGCATTATCACCTTCATATCATTCAGACGCTAAATAACCTAAGATGTTGATACAGCGTCGTAAAATAACCCAATAAAATAAAAAATAAAATTTATGAACGACTTACAGGAATAAATCAAATTACATGTAAGGAAAGCGAAAATATTCTCTTGCATTCTCTCCTGTTAAAAACACTGTCGTCAGCACTCGCACGGATTACAATTTGCAATCCACTCTAAAAACATATTGTTACACAGAAAAAAGCTCACAATTACATCCGAACACTCCAGACATCAGGGCTAAACTGTAATAGGAAGCTGCTGAAAATTTCACGCTGTCAGCATTGAAAACGATGTGATGATGTAATAAACAGCAGTGGATTACAAATGTATGCCGCGCGAATATTGGAGGATGAAGAGAGCAGTTTTGAAACACAATATCAGTGCAGGTCCAAGGTTATAAAAATCTATAATCCAAATACACCCCGATTTTTTAACATTTTTCGTTAAGTGCAATAAAAAATTAGTCATCTGCTTATGAATGATGGTTAAATTGGTTCTATGTGTAAAGTTCTTTGTTGTTTTTTTTTATTGTGCATTAACTTTTGTATTTCTTGTATGCAAATGGAACTATATCCGAATATGAGCTTTGCTGATTCTTTATAAGATATTAAATTAGTAGGCTATAAGTAAATATCAATTAATAGGGGCGATGGATAAAATGTTCATATGTATGTATGTATGTATGTATGTATGTATGTATATATATATATATATATATATATACAGGGTGTTTCAAAAATACGGGGCATAATTTCAGGTATGTATTTCCCACATGTAGACAATCAAAATAGTTCATTACAACATGTGTCCGGAAATGCTTTATTTCCGAGTTATGGCCTTCACAACATTGAAATTCACCGGAACCATACCTCATGTTTTAGAAGACACTCCACTGATCAATCGTCAACACATTCACTTCTTGCATGATGGCGCTCCTGCACACTTCATTCGTACGGCTCGCCGGTACTTGGATCGAAGGTTTCCTGATCGATGGATAGGTAGAGGTGGCCCAATTGCTTGGCCTCCACGCTCACCTGATCTGAACCCTCTCGATTTCTACTTGTGGGGCCATTTAAAATCATTGGTTTATTCGTCTCCGGTGCCTGATTTGGAATCCCTTCGGAATCGAATTGTGGCATGTTTGAGGACATACACAATACTCCTGGAGTTTGGGATCGTGTTCGCAGGTCAATGAGACATCGATGTGAGGTCTGTATTCAAGCAGGAGGTGGACATTTTGAACATCTTCTGTAATGACAACGACCTGCGGAAAGAAAAACATTCCGGTGAATTTCAATGTTGTGAAGGTCATAACTCGGAAATGAAGCATTTCCGGACACATGTTGTAATGAACTATTTTGATTGTCTACATGTGAGAAATACATACCTGAAATTATGCCCCGTATTTTTTAAACACCCTGTATGTAATATATATGCGCCTATGCAGTATATCGTCGTTGTTCCTGCAATAACTCCTATGTGCAAAATATAGCATTTTTCAGCAGAAAGAAAAAACACATTTATTCCTCCTTTGGCAGCCGTACATAGCGGACTGTGAATTCTTACATTTTCGAAACAAAGAAATATAATTACATATAGGAGATTTTATTATTTGCTGTATCACTATTTAAGTTATTTAATAGAGAAAAATCTGAAAAAATCGATAAATATGTCGCATAGGAGTTATTGCAGGAACAATGACGATATATAGTATGTATTAAGCTAGAGAATTAATTTACTAAAGATGTTATTAATTGGTCCAACAGAATAATATCTGTTATAGTGACAATTAATATTTGAGGAGAAAAATTCGCTCCGGCGCCGGGGATCGAACCCGGGTCCTTGATTCTACGTACCAAGCGCTCTGATCACTGAGCTACGCCAAATTCAATCCACAGCACCGGATCGAACCTTCTTCCTACAGTGTTATTTCCCTTTTGTGGCCTGACTCCAAGTTGGACATATACGTTGACGTTTATATTTCAAGTCAACTGCTGTGCACTTTACTGCGGAATCTCGGCCATTAGTCACTCAGCTGAGTGCGCTCCTAGATAATGGCAGTTGACTTGAAATATAAAGGTCAACGTATATGCCCAACTTGGAGTCAGGCCACAAAAGGGAAATAACACTGTAAGATGAAGGTTCGATCCGGTGCTGTGGATTGAATTCGGCGAAGCTCAGTGGTCAGAGCGCTTGGTACGTAGAACCAAGGACCCGGGTTCAATCCCCGGCGCCGGAGCGAATTTTTCTCCTCAAATATTAATAGAGAGTTAATATTAATTAATTAATTCATTCATTCACTCAATTATTCATTCATAATCGTCTGCCCCAAGGACAGGTCCTTCACTCCAAATCCAGCATTCTCTAATCTATCTTCTTTTCCGCCTTCCTCCTACTCTCCGCATACGATCTTACATCAATAAAACAAAGTAAGTCCACATTGTTATGCAGGATGTTTCAATGACTTTATTACACTTTCAAGGGCGGTAGAGGTGATCAATATGATTAAGATCTCATGTCCAGAAACGTTTTCATTGGTAGTTACAAGCCTTTAATATTTCTTGTTTGTTTAATACTGCTAAACCTATGTTTTTCATTCTTACGCGATTAATTCATTTCGTTTCCTTCAGTGTACGTGGTCATGTTGCCATGGTGTTTGTAAAGCTAAAGAAGTCCATGCAAATATTGTACAATACATTGTTAACAGCGTACATTACAATAGTCAACTGAGATCAAAGTCAAGGAGTCAAGGTCAGTGCACTGAAACTTCACTTAAGTTTAAACGCAGCTGTTATTTGAGGATTACTTGGAAGTAGGCCTACTATATACTGATGACCAGGAAACAGTAACAAATACAGATAAAGAACAGGAAAAGAATACTTTTTTAAATTGCATAAAATGGGTTAGCAATACAATTTTAAAGTAGCCATTGAAAAAGTCAAGTTGTAATTAGTTCCAAAACAGCAATAGAAATCAAAATCGTCAACAAGCAAGCCATTTTAATTAATTATGAAGAGACGTTTCATTTGATTACGATGTATAAGGGGAAGAAGTACACAATATCGGAGCCACCAGATTTTCACATGTGCCAGTTAACTCAAGTGTTTAAGAGAATGTGAAAGTAAAGCGGTTAGGAATAAAAATTCTGCTTTCATCTACTCTTATCTTGTCCTTCGTTTTTCTCACTTCCAAACACTCTCTACTACCTTCACTGCACTTTTATATGAACATAATATATCACTTTATATTAATTACACTTACCATGAAAAGAAACGAATAAACGCATTTGAAATGTGGATATGAAGAAGAATGGAGCGTAAGAAGTGGACAGACAGAATAAGAAATGAAGCTGTGTTGGAAAGAGTGGATTAAGAAAGAATAATGCTGAAACTGATCAGAAAGAGAAAAAGGAATTGGTTGGGTCACTGGCTGAGAAGAAACTGCTTACTGAAGGATGCACTGGAAGGAATGGTGAACGGGAGAAAAGTTCGGGACAGAAGAAGATATCAGATGATAGACAACATTAAGATATGTGGATCATATGAAGAGACAAAGAGGAAGGCAGAAAATAGGAAAGACTGGAGAATGCTGGGTTTGCAGTGAAAGACCCGCCCTTTGGAAGAACACTATGAATGAACCATTGTATTTTGATAAAAGTATATCTAACATTTTGTTCTTTTCTTTTTGCGAGAAATTTGTAGATCGTTGTTTCTTAGTTACATTCCCATCCATATAATTTACGGATCCTTTGCAGCCACCACACTGTCACGAGCTGCTCGATGTCATTATTGCTTATTATCCGATAGGTAAATGAATTTCGCTCTAAACTGGAGAATTAGCTACGGTAGCTTTCAACCGTGCCGTTACGGTTACGACCAAATAGAACCAAATACACAATGTCGCCAACATAAGGGCATGACGTTGGCCTGTGGCGTCGTTTGGAGGAGAAATTTGTTTTTCCTTTCTCTACCCCCTTCGTTTTGAATATTACTGACAGATAGCAGCACTGTTAGCGACAAGATTAGGTAGGGTTTGATGAGCAGATACATATATTAGTCTAAATTAGACAAACGGAGAGTGACAAGGCTGATTAAAGTTTCGAAACATACTCTCGTTATGATTATGTTGTTCTTTATCAATATTTTCAAATATATTGATGTTAGCATTAGATACTGTTATTTTCCTTATTTTCTTCTTTCTCTGTTTGCACATCTTGCATATACAAATGTTAGGTTTGGTTAGTTTAGGTCTTTATTAACCAAGTCCGCGCATACGCAGTTGTCATGTCATAGCCAAACTGTTCCTGTCGAGATCTGCACGTGACGAAACTTATTAATTTAAACATACCCGTAATATTTCATGTAATTTTCCATGTACTAATTTAAATTATATCATATTGTACTTAATAAATTATTTGTAACTTTAAACATAAACTATTTCATTTACATATTACTCGTATGTAATACAAAAGTGTTATATTACGACGAAGTATTTTCCGAAAACCAAAAATAAAACGGCAACGCGGTCATAATTACGTAGTTAACACTTTGGCGAAAATTAATCGCAAATTTACTTTCGTTTATTTCAATGATATTCCCTGAACGACAGCATTTTTGTTCCTTAACTTTGTTGTGATAACCTATTATTAGATGTTACTACATTTGCATTTTCTTTCGGTGTATTCAAAATACCGCTTTATACTTCGTATAAACTTGACTAGAGGAGTCAACTATTTAAGAGTATAGTCGCGAATTTCACTACCACCATTTTGATTGTCTTTTGTTTCACACTGCTCGGTACGGCCCGGTGACTAGTGGCCAGAGTAGTCGGCGTTGCTCTGCCGTGTGTATTATCCAGTTGTTCCGAATTTCGTAATTCATTTGTTTTGTTATGTTACAATGTCAACTTTTCAGAACTCAAATTAGATTTGAACTGGATTAATATAAACCGAGTTCAGTTTTATACAACGCGATCCTGGGTGTCTAAAATCTGGAAATTTGTATGAATGTGAGTGTGATTGTGAGTGTGCCGGGTTAATATTTATTAGCCAATCATCAAAATATTAAATATATCAGGACTGTCGCTGGGCAGTAACCTGATCACACGTTTCAGCGTCACATTGTTGACAATAACTCCATCTGTTAGCACAACCATAAAGCATTAATAGATACTTTAGAGTTACCAACAACGAAAAAAAAAGTCGTAATCTCTGTTCATTTTTTTAACTTGGTTCTAAATTAATCTTCAATCACCGTCCTTATACAACCGGCCCTTAGTATAATATGTACGAGAATACCTGATTTGATACACAATTTCATCGAAAAGTGCAATAAGCAGATTTTGAACAGGACACACTCAATTCTATCAAGTGACACCTGTTTTAGAATGTGAATGTAATTAAAGAACAGAAGTTAACGATACCTCCCGCAGCTAGACCTCACTACAGTGTTGACACATTTCCACAGCACGGCTTCTAAGAATATAGGATGCAGTGCCAGCGTGGATTTACACTCTCTCACTTCATGTCATGTTAATCCCTGCCTACAGGAAGCTCCTGGTGCGACCGCAGTGTTTCCAGGCGGCCGAGCGATGACTCGTAGACCATCAGTAGAGCTTCACTCAGTCACCACCAGACTGCGTCGTCGTTTGAGGAGAGCTACCACATCGCTACGGGTAAGTTTGTACATTCAATGGAAAATGTATATAATTCCATGAAACTTATAGCTAGTAATATAAAGTATTCACATTAAAATTGAAAGATACATCAATCTTTATTAAGCTATGGTATTCAGAGCCATAGTGGGCCAAGCGCCATATACTAAAAACGTAGAAAACAAGGGTTAAAATTATGTGATCACGATAATTCAATGAAACATATAGCAAGTAATATAAAGTATGCACATTAAAACTAAAAGATACATCAATCTTCATTCAACTATAGTATTCAGAACCATAGTGGGCCAAGCGCCATATACGTAGAAAACAAGGGTTAAAATTAAATGATAACCATAGTTTAATGAAACATATAGCAAGTAATATAAAGTATGCACATTAAAACTAAATGATATGTCAATGTTCATTAAACTATGGTATTCAGAGCCATAGTGGGCCAAGCGCCATATATTAAAAACGTAGAGAACAAGGGTTAAATTAAGTGATCACGATAATTCAATGAAACATATAGCAAGTAATATAAAGTATGCACATTAAAACTAAAAGGTACATCAATCTTCATTAAACTATGGTATTAATTTAACTTTAACCCTTGTGTTCTCCGTTTTTAATAAATGGCGCTTGGCCCACTGTGGCTTTGAACCCTTCAATTGAGGCCATATCTTTGTTGCTCTAAATGCCCTATAGAACTGATTCCTAGAGCAAGGGTCATACTTCATTAATCATTCTGTATATAGGCAAATATGGAGCCGTTTTTCGTTCGTAGTAGTAGGCATGGTAAAAAATGTGGTAATAAACATAATGTGGGCATGTAGGAAAATAAAAGTCTGGAGCTTAGAGCTTTTCTTCCATTATGTAGTCCCCGAATACATTTTTCTTAAATCTAACATTTTTTTTTTGCATCCTATTGATTCATTCTCTTCTTTGTTACCACACGGTAATGTTAGGTATATTAGAGAAATAATCTTGAAGTGAAATAAAGATATTATATGATTCTTTTTTCACCCCCCTTTGTTCCCTGATTTATTTTGCTTAGATTTTTCGAATTAGCCACCGACGTAGCCCTGTCGGCTGAGTCCTGCCGATCCGAAGTTGCGCTCGGGCGTGGATTCGATTCCCGCTTGGGCTGATTACCTGGTTGGTTTTTTTCCGAAGTTTTTTTTCAACCGTAAGGCGAATGTCAGGTAACCAATGGTGAAAACTCGGTCTTATCTCGCCAAATACCATCTCGCTATCACCAATCCCATAGACGCTAAAATAACCTAGTAGTTGATACAGCTTCGTCAAATAACAAATTAAGAAATATTCTAATTAAATTTCTCTTAATTCTAATTGTCCAGGGACATCATTTTATTTTTACTAACATTTTTAATATTGACCTGTCTATAGGCTACCTTTAGAGAACCGGAAACACCGCTTGCTCCCCCCTCCAAGACTGGAGTTCGATGATACTGGCGTAAAACACAAATCACTCTACTAGGTATAGGAAGGAAGAAAAGTAGTTCATCCATTTACGTAAACTAGGAAATATCGCGATTTTGAGTTTGATAATTTTCATTAGGTTTTTCTTTAATCAAAGTACAGTACTGTATTAAGAATAAGTGTTTTTACTCACGAAGTGAGTTATCCATGCGAACGTATTCATTATGCAGTGTATATTATACTGTCTACAGCACATTAGCATACAATATAGAGAAAGAAGTTAAATTGAAAAATAATCATAATATGAATATTTAAACACAATTTTGAAAATGGTGGCCGTTCATTTCGATACAGGCTTCAGTTCTTTTGTGCATATTATCGCACTATAGACTATTGCATCTAATTCCAATTGCCAGTTTCGTCCTTCGTACTAGTAACTCATGTTGAAATAATTCTGTACCTACTCTACGTACTGTAAAATCAATCTTCACTTCTGCCCGACCCGAAAATATAAAATTACTCAGACATGCTATCTACTGTCCGTCCAAGTGGTTATGCCGCAGGATTGTAGAAAGGGAGGAAATCACGTGACAGTTAATTACTTAACGAGGCCCTTTTATTTAAGTTAAATTAAACAGCTGTATAATATTACGTAAACTTCCAATTCCTAAGAGAAATTAATGTTTTCAGAAAAGAGCTAAGACAGCCCGGCTATTACAGAGGGGCGAGCAGAAGCAGGTGGGGGAAATCGGGATGCGACGTAGGCAAACGGACAGTACCTGTGCGAAAATATGATTCAATATTGAAAGCTCTTTCGTCACTGGAAAACGCGAACATATTTGTGGAACGTACTATACTCAGTAACTCAGTACTGCTTACTATCTGCGGTCTTGGTTCTGTGTGGAGTTGGAACTTCCTTAGTAGAAGGGGTGGGAGTGAAGTACATTCAAAAACTCAGGTACAATAAAAATTGAAGTAAAAATAAAATGATGTCCCTGTATCATAGAGTCCGTAGATACAACGTAACTGCATGTCACTTTTCCAGACAAGATGGCGGCGTGTGTACAGAAGTCGGAGTCAGCAGCAGCCAGAAGGTGACTTGCAGAAGCGCGCCCCGGCGACTGACGGATTCTTGGCCAAGTTCTCGAGCGTCGCCGGGGCGCCCTCCGCTGCAGACCCGATCGACAGCCAGCAAGACTCGCAAAACTGCTGGGAAAATCGCCTCACCGTGGACCCCACCAAGCCATTCCACTACAGAGTGAGTGTCGGTTTCCTCTTATTCAATGGCAGGGTAGTGATTTGATGACTTGTGAATTTGTCGCTGTGATAGGTTTGTCATTGGTTCCGACTGTGACTATAGTTTCAAAATCACAGGTCCAACAAATCGCAACTCAGACCGATACATGGTTCATAGCGATAGCGACTGATGTATATAAGACAACTGCAAGTCAGAAGATTAACTTTAAGGACTGGGATCTAATTAATTATCTCACACTCTAGACCAGCGATTTCCAACCGGTGTGTCGCGGAATTTTTTAACTGAAAAATAAATTTTATGCCATCCAGAAAGTCTCTTTACAACGCATTTTTTTTATTTACAACGAAGTCTTCGATATGGTACATTTTATTTTGAGACAGACTTTACCAATGAAACGTGAACACCTGCAACAATGCTCAGTTTCTGCCTGGCTATAATTCCAATGAAAGTAAACACCTGCAAGAGTACTTCGTAATTCGTTTACTCTTCCCACTTATAATCTGTGCATTTCGAACTGGCGGCTCAACGTTAAGCAGTCGTCTGCATTTGCCACGTGTGCTCACCCAAATCCTGGACCATTCTCCTCAACTAAAGTCAGCTGGGACAGCCGGAATTACCAGTGCTTCAATTCACAGTTCTCAGTTCAGTGATTTGTGCGTGGTTTGTACGTTTATACGTTTGTACGTGACCTTGATCCGCAAAAGATTATAGTAAAAATAGAGTTTAGAATCGTCAGAACATATTGGTCAGTTTCAGTATACGTGTGAGCGGGTGATAGTGCGATTATTTTATCAAAAGTGTTTTACTTAAATTTTATCACCAGTAATCTCACTAGACGTTTTGATTTATCTCGAGAAAATCAAAACTCGTGTGGGATTTAATTGACTATTACACGATTAGAAGAAAGTATATAAAAATTAGAAGTAATGAAGTACTCCAATGCAATAAAATATTAATTGACTTACGAAAATACAACTGTCTTCAAATTTATTATTGTACCATCTCAACATTACAAATATTACGCTAGATGCATGCTAGATGGCAGTAGTGTCTTTATACAGACACTGTACTGATTACTATTCAATAAATCTTAATATTAAACAATCTCTGATACGTGACTGTCCATAATATCATATAGCAGAAGTTCTTTTTATCCTCTCAGAGCAGAAGCTATAACATAACCTAACTAATATACACAAGTGTTAGAAAAGTTTTAATTAACGACGATGACATAAAAAATAAACATGAATAATTTTAAAATGAATAATTATTGAATGTACAATTTTCAAATTTGAATGTGGTTGGTGGTTCAATTGATGTTATATTGGACGTGTGCGTAATAGAAGTGGAACTCGTTGATTTAGGCCTACATGGAGTATTCAACTTATTCAGAATTTCCGAATGAATAATTTTAAAAGGAATAATTATTGAATGTACAATTTTCAAATTTGAATGTGGTTGGTGGTTCAATTGATGTTATATTGGACGTGTGCATAATAGAAGTGGAACTCGTTGATTTAGGCCTACATGGTGTATTCAACTTATTCAGGATTTCCGAATGGTGCTCTTCATTTATTTGTAAATCGGATTTCAGAAGATGCATAGGTATGATCAGTGATTTTGATTAATTCTTGTTCTTGAATGCCAATGCGAGTCATATTTGAAACTGCTGTGCATCGACTGGAGTGGTTTGTAATTATATATGTATATATATATATATTTTTGATGTCCAGATCAGCGCAGTTTCAAATGTTGGCAAACAAAGAAACAAATGCTAGGGACGCGATAAAATTAAACAAATGCTAGGGACGCGATAAAATTAAACAAATGCTAGGGACGCGATAAAATTGTGCGATAAGCAGCCATGATTGGTTGAAATACGTCCTTTCGTACCGTTTTATTGGTCAAAAGTAGTATGACGTAGTAAGAGTGTAATAGTCATGGAAAAATTTTAATTCGAAAAAGACAATCTGAATCAAGTTTTGGATTAAATTACAGCAGTGCTAATTCAAATAATGTGATCAAAAATTCCCTTCAGGGTTCACAAAAACGTACTGCGTTTCGTAAATACGAGTGATAGTGATGAATACTACTTGTAATATGGTTTTACCTAACGCGGAGCAAGCGCCGTCTTAAATCACTAAGTGATATTTTTCGCATATCATATATTACTGTACTATGATGTACCGAAGTACATATGATATTTCCGTGCAGAAATTCTTATTCAAAAAGGTTAAGCACAAATGAATGATTGATGGAACGCATAATCCAGCAATGCCTGCAGAATATCATCGAACAGACGAGAAGAGTTGATGATCGCATTAATTCGTACACCATCACAGCCGCAGCGACAGAGAGGAGTGGGGGGGGGGGGGTCCGCCCTGGGCAGGCACAGGGCATCGTCAGGGCTCCCTAGTCCTCAAACGCTGTGTTGGAATGGTCTGGTGTAAAGGATACGATGTACGTGACTCTTGTAACATCAGTGGAGGATCTTATCCACGCAGCGACTGAAATACTTACTTACTTACTCGCTTACTTACGGCTTTTAAGGAACCCGCAGGTTCATTGCCGCCCTCACTTAAGCCCGCCAACAGTCTCTATCCTGAGCAAGATTAATCCAGTCTCTATCATCATATTCCACCTCCCTCAAATCCATTTTAATATTATCCTCCTATCTAAGTCTCGGCTTCCCCAAAGGTCTTTTTCTCTCCGGCATCCCTACTAACACTCCATATGCATTTCTTGATTCGCTCATTTATGTGCTACATGCCCTGCCCATCTCAAATGTCTGGATTTAATGTTCCTAATTATGGCAGATGAAGAATACAATGCGTGCAGATCTGCGTTGTGTAACTTTCTCCATTCTCCTGTAATTTCATCCTTCTTAGCCCCAGATATTTTTCTAAGAACTTATTCTCAAACCTCTGTTCATCTCTTAAAGTGAGAGTCCAAGTTTCACAACTATACAGAACAACCGGTAATATAACTGTTTTATAAATTCTAACTTTCGGATTTTTTGACAGCAGACTAGTGCTATTAGGTTGGTGGAGGTTTCTTGACAAAATGTGGAACGCACGCTTATCACCATATCTGAAGAATTGTCATATTTTGACGTCCCACAGCGCCTAAACTATGTCTTTCCGGATATGGGTCCTCGATTGAAAGATGATCAGTTTGTTGTCCTGTACAACATACTTACAGTTGTTAGTGTTATTTAGAATCACCCTGTATAAAATACGTTCTCTAGCGATGACCGAGTGTCTGACCGACTAATCATAAATTTCCTCAAATCCTGCAATTCGACAGAAGGTTAACCAAGCAAATAAATGACCTTGAGCTATAATGTTTTCGCTGTAAGAAAAATCCTAATGTAAACAATAGCACGTGACTTAATTGAGGCTTCATTGGCCGCTGTTTGGCGTCATAGATTCTCAGTACGTGTTCCCGCCTACTGTTGTACATTCTGTTTCATGTTAAACATTTCCCGTTACTCATCAAGTATACCTAACTTCGCTACTGTGCATTCATTTGCCTAGGAAACATTTACTTTATAATTACTCTAATTAAAACTCACATAACTTATTATATACATTTAAGGCTATTTGTTTTTCTCCGCTTTTGAGAGGGTTTCCACTCTCATGTTTAATAAGAAACACGCCAAGGATTCAAAAGCCATACTTCAGTGCCACGTGCTTACGTGAACAACTACGAGCTCAAGTGACGCCAGCTTGTTACAAGAACAGACTACTTCGGTATTACTGTTTGTACTCATCGGCGTTCATAGTACATAACAAAATATAAAAGTAGGTTTTCTTTTACATATCGTTTTACATATGAGTGAAGTTATATGTTTCATTGTATTTAACATCTAGAATTCAATTTTTTATTTTAAAATAATACAAGATGATAGTTTCCAAATACGGACTATATTTTCCTGCGTCGTATGAGTGTTTCGACTGTGAGCCAATCACGGGTATGACAGCCACGTGCTTGTGTTTACATTAGGATTTTTCTTACAGCGAAAGCAGTATAGTTAGGGGCACCAACTGTCTTCAGTGTCAGTTTCCGCCAGTTGACATGCTGAATGCTGAGGGACTTTCCTAACGTCCTGTATTATTCAGCAAGTACATGATCCGCTAATAGCGTAAACTGATGACGGCATGTCTTGTGGTCCTCAGTGGCTGGTGCTGGTGTCTGTGGCTGTGCTGTACAACTTCGTGTTCGTGATAGGACGCGCAGTCTTCTGGGAGCTCAACAACGCCGCTCCCGCCCTCTGGTGGATTCTCGACTACACCTGCGACATCATCTACCTCCTCGACACCTTCATCCACGCTCACGAAGGTAAGAAAAATATATCTTTCATTGTTTTACTAATTCAGTGTTTGAAGTATCCCTCTCTCGTAGTAACGTTTATGCAAATTACAGTAATTCTCTTCTACAGCTTGAACTGAACGATTATGACTAAATACGAACTCTTCTATTATATAAATTAATTCTTTGAAAGTCGCCTTCAAAGTAAATATATTTGTTCAGTGAAACAATTTAAATTAAAACGTGATGAGTAGGCCTAATTCTAATGCATACATTGAAATAAACGACTGATTTTATCATGGATATACATTGCGTTACTGTATTCAGAGGTCTGCATCGGACGTTTTCGCTCGAGCGCCAAGTAGTTCATAGCATAATCCGATAGTTAGCGCACATATATGATGGGTAAAATTGTCACGAGCGATAAATCCTCGAACGGTATAAGCCGAGCGTTAGACATTCGGTCTTGTTACAGTGATGAATTGTGTAGTAACATCATAGATGTTTACTTACTTACAAATGGCTTTTAAGGAACCCGAAGGTTCATTGCC
Organism: Periplaneta americana; assembly: GCF_040183065.1. Lineage (NCBI taxonomy): Eukaryota > Metazoa > Arthropoda > Insecta > Blattodea > Blattidae > Periplaneta > Periplaneta americana. Next base: position 45,275,463 of record NC_091122.1, on the reverse strand, counting down.
GCCCTCACATAAGCCCGCCATCGGTCCCTATCCTGTGCAAGATTAATCCAGTATCTATCATCATATCCCACCTCCCTCAAATCCATTTTAATATTGTCCTCCCATCTACGTCTCGGCCTCCCTAAAGGTCTTTTTCCCTCCGCACTCCCAACTAACACTCTATATGCAGTTCTGGATTCGCCCATACGTGCTACATGCCCTGCCTACCTCAAACGTCTGGATTTTAAGTTCCAAATTATGTAAGGTGAAGAATACAATGCGTGCAGTTCTGTGTTGTGTAACTTTCTCCATTCTCCTGTAACTTCATCCCGCTTAGCCCCAAATATTTTCCTAAGCGCCTTATTCTCAAACATCCTTAACCTATGTTCCTCTCTCAGAGTGAGAGTCCAAGTTTCACAACCATACAGAACAACCGGTAATATAACTATTTTATAAATTCTAACTTTCAGGTTTTTGTACAGCATACTGGATGATAAGAGCTTCTCAACCGAATAATAACACGCATTTCCCATATTTATTCTGCGTTTAATTTCCTCCCGAGTGTCATTTATATTTGTTACTGTTGCTTCAAGATATTTGAATTTTTCCACCTCTTCGAAGGATAAATAGATGTTTATCATTTCAAAACTTTGCAGTGTTTAACTAAACTGTCCATAGTACAACTACAAAACTTGCTTTAAAATGTAATATAAATGTTGTAGGTAAATGTTCCTTTCCCCCCCCCCCCCCACACAGGAGTGATTTTGTTTTTGCCACATCTGATAGATGTTATTGGATGTAAATGTAATTACTATAAACGGAGAACACAATCACGATAATGCTAGAACTGTATCAAGATTTCTAGTAATAATAATAATAATAATAATAATAATAATAATAATAATAATAATCTCTAATAATTATTGTATCAATCTTTGAGTCTGTAACAGTTGTTCAGCATGATTATTCGTTTTATTATATTTACTTTGACGTTATCTCTGTACAAATATTGTTATTAATCTACTGCTATATCAATAATATTTTGTAAAACGATTTTACATTGTTGCAGTATATTGGCGGAACACTGTGTATAGACCTGTCATATTATATATGTGGTAAATCACATCTGATAGAATAATAATTATTAATTAGCAATAATAACTGTATATCGAAGTTTTTCATACTATTTTCTTTATAACTTCATGTTACTGTTTTGGTACGTTCCATTGACTGTTCCATTAAACGTTTGTCATAAACGCAGAAAATAAAGCCTTATTTTTACCGTGTGAGCAAAACATATGTGTATCTTATCTGTCGCCTTACATACAAGATAAGACATGTCGGTGAGATGACCTTGTACTGTGCTTCTATTTATTACGAGCGTATCACGACCGATAGTATCTCACTCGAGGGTGCGACACTCGACCGAGTTCAAGCGAGCGATTTAACTCCAATGCAGCACTCTGGTATTTGTACAACATAGCAATACTATCCCTGGCAACAAGTGTCGAGGAAAGACAAGTCCTGAGGTAGGTAATTCATAAGCTGGCAGAGCATTTTCGTTCCCGAACAAGTTAGAGAAGTTATCGTTCAGTACATTCTGGCCTTCAGAGTTCAAATTCTGACGCTAAATGCTTACGTCAGGACGCTGCGAAAGGTATATTTTAATACATAATAATAATGTACAGTATCATGACAACTGTAAGTTTAGTGGGATTGCTAATAAATTGAAATGGTCTGTCCAGCTACTTTTAACCACATAAACGCACTGAAACTCGAAACTAGCGCTCTACAAAATATTAATGCTATATATGACAGATAATATAATTAGATAATAACTAGTGGCTTGTGCAGCAAATGCTGCTGCAAACTAAGTTCGTTAGACGTTCAAATAAACATTTTTCAGATTTATTTTCAATGAAGAATACTTGTCTTTTTGATAGTTATTTGCTTCCATAATAATGAAACAAACTCCCTCTGAATGGATTTTTTTTAGGCCAAGTACTTTTTCTTGAACCTATCCAACTTCAGTTTTGAGTTTCAACGCGAAAACGCGAGTACCAATGTCAGGACGATAGCAGTAGCTATTTCAGGTCATTGTGGATTGTAGGCAAAAGTTAAAAAATGTCAGGTTTGCTAAGCTTTCGAACAATAGCATTTTCGTATAGCTGCTGCATGTAGAACTTGAAATGTAGAGCGTAAAATCATTTTATCTTACTAAGAGATCTTGCTGAAATGATCTGGAGACTACAAAATTTTCTAGGCCTCTTATTTTATCAGTAAGCAATACCTTTTTATCTTTCCTTAGGAACTGTAATTTTTGCGGTCTCTCGAGCCAATACTGAAGACAATGACACATATCAATATCTACACTACACCGCCATTAAGTATATGAAAAAGACCCAACCCCACTGGGTTAATAAGTATAAAAATATTTGATTTTTAATAACAATATTATTATCTTACTTAAGTTTTGTAGTTATATATAGCAGTCACTCAGTAAATTATAGAAATGAAGATCTAAATTAAGATGTTCTCTACATTTACTTACATAACCTCAAAACGTTTCACTTTCATGTCATCAATATAGCATCAATATTATGTACAATTAATGAAAAATAGACGCATCATGATATTAACTATAATAATATTTAATTTCTAATGGTAATAATGTCATCAAACCACCTCAAGTTTCGTAGATTTGAATATCCAATACACAGCTGTACTCAGAAAATTATACACTGCAAAATCAGTTTTTAATAACAAATTGAATTGAGCTCTAAATATGTCGGCAATCCTGCAGGTCATGGCCTTCTTGTAATAGCCTATTGTTTATTGCAGTGTGTGTTTTGTTCTGAAATTCAATCAAGTCGGCCGTGATTCAATAAAATTAGTTCTCAAAACTGACAATAGATGGATTTTGGAAAATAGGAAAATTATGTATGAAAATTGACATTTCACTGAAAACTACTACTTTTCCGAAAAACTTTGGATGCCAGGCATGAAAATGAGGGGTCACTCGTTAAAATTCGTTCAGCCGTTTTCCCGCAATTTCCATTACCAGTTCAAATTATATACGAGTATATAGATACGGAACTAGTACCTACATAGAATATAATCTTCGTCGTTCCTGCAATAATTCCTATGTGACATATTTATCGATTTTCAGATTTTTTCTGTAGAAACTCCGAAATAATATTTGTTACAATTCTGTGTATTACATTTTGGAAACTAATTCGAGCCCTATCTCTCTCTTTAAAATGTATAATTCGCACGATTGCTATTACAGTGAAACTTCCCTTAACGGACACTTCCCAATAGTGGGCATTTTAAAATTCCCCTGGAAAATAACATTGGCCCTTATGATAAAATTCTTCAAAATAGCGGACATTCTCAATAACGGACGCGGACACTGAAATGTATCTCCCAACAACAATTAAAACTTCCAAATAATGGACAGCGTGAAAGAAAAAAAAATAAAAAGACGGTAGTAAATTAAACGGAATTCTTTGCAACAATCACTATCGTGCATTTGAACGTTCTTGTACTTTATTGAAGGTAAGCAGCACAGTTGTTATAGTCCCGTCGCTCTAATTTCCGGCAGCCAATCACGTTGCAGGTCGGCTTCATTTAAAGGTGTGCGTCTAGTGATTTGCTGATGAAGATGTTAAGCATTTCCTAAGGCTGGATAAATACTTAATATAATCGCCCGCCATTTTGGCTCTTTCGTTGGCGTTCGCAGAAAGCACACGAGTACGTTATTTGCCACTCAATTATTTGCTGAATTACAGTGCGTTTGATTTATTATCATAGTAGCTACGACATGATATTGTTTAACGGTGTGGCAAATAGATCCCTCGTCTAGTAGCTCAGCAACGAAAGAACAAAAATGGCGAACGATACTATCTACCTAGACTTTATAGAGCCCTGACTTCCTAAGACGTAAGCAAAGAGGAGGAGTCACGCCGGGAATAACAGCGTCGCGACTATAGTTGTGATACTGTACGTGAGCAGTCCATACTTTCTTAGTTTGTCAAGTTGAGTCTTCGGAAGTACAGTCACATTAAAAATGCCACAAAAACGTAAACGTTTGTCACTAAAAAAGAAAGTGGATATTGTAAAGCATAGTGAGAAGGAGAAATTAAGTGTTCGTGAGCTGGCCACAAAGTTTAATGTGGGAAAAACTCAGGTTAGTGATGTTTATTTCATTTACGAAATATTTACTGGTACGATTTCTCTCTGGATGAATACTGTAAACAATTTCACAATCTCACTGTCTACTTTACTGTATTGTACTGTAAAATATAGTGTTGAATAAGTATGAGAAATTTTAATGTAGGCCTACTGTATATATACTAACGATTTTATAAATAGCGGACACTTCTCAATAACGGACATTCAATTTTTCCCCGGCGGTGTCCGTTATTGGGAAGTTTCACTGCATTACCGAGAGGTATAACATTCCTCCCTGCGCAGTTCCCGATTTTAATCATATGTTGCTTATGGGAGAGACGGATATTATAACTTGAGATGATATTTCGGATTAGTTTGATTAAAGTTATGCGAGTTCGAGATCCCAGGTGTCTCCACTGAAGATAAGTAGAGGAAGTTGTAGGAGGAGACAAAGAGACGGATTCAGACAGACCGTTTCTTGCTCGTGAATGCATTGATATTCTCATCAGTCATCACTTACACTAGGGTTTCCAACATTTGTGACACTAATCTATATTATGAACGTTTGGAAGGTTTACTAGAAATGATGATCCATTTGCGGTGTCAGAGCGCTAAACAGCTGAAGACTGACACGTTCTTTCGTCCTCTAACGTGTAATAATTCCCAATGGAAACGATTGATCTTTAGGAGCTTCATATTCTCCTATTCCAAGATAATTAATTATGCTGAGTTGCGCTGTACGATCGGTGGAGACACTCTCACCTCCACCTCTCAAGTTAAATACTTACTTACTTACAAATGGCTTTTAAGGAACCCGAAGGTTCATTGCCGCCCTCACATAAGCCCGCCATCGGTCCCTATCCTGTGCAAGATTAATCCAGTCTCTATCATCACACCCCACCTCCCTCAAATCCATTTTAATATTATCCTCCCATCTACGTCTCGGCCTCCCTAAAGGTATTTTTCCCTCCGGTCTCCCAACTAACACTCTATATGCATTTCTGGATTCGCCCATACGTGCTACATGCCCTGCCAATCTCAAACGTCTGGATTTTAAGTTCCTAATTATGTAAGGTGAAGAATACAATGCGTGCAGTTCTGTGTTGTGTAACTTTCTCCATGCTCCTGTAACTTCATCCCACTTAGCCCCAAATATTTTCCTAAGCACCTTATTCTCAAACACCCTTAACCTATGTTCCTCTCTCAGAGTGAGAGTCCAAGTTTCACAACCATACAGAAGAACCGGTAATATAACTGTTTTATAAATTCTAACTTTCAGATTTTTGGACAGCACACTGGAAGATAAGAGCTTCTCAACCGAATAATAACACGCATTTCCCATATTTATTCTGCGTTTAATTTCCTCCCGAGTGTCATTTATATTTGTTACCGTTACTCCAAGATATTTGAATTTTTCCACCTCTTCGAAGGATAAATCTCCAATTTTTATATTTCCATTTCGTACAATATTCTGGTCACGAGACATAATCATATACAAGATAAATACAGCATTCGAAATTTTACTAGCATTTCCCGCCGAAAATCGACGAGAAATTATCTAAATAATGCATAGCATTACATTCAGCGTTAGAGGTTTTTTTTTTTTTTGGATTGAAAAATATAAGCGAATTCTTCCATTACAGCTCGAAAGGCCAATGTCATTTATTTTATAAATAATTGCATATAGACCTTCTTCATCACCTTCATCTCATTCAGGCGCTGGATAATCATAGCAATTGATAAAGCGTCGTAAAATAACCAATTAAAATGTATAAGGAATTTCATTTGTGCGTTTATATAGATACTGTAATGGATATGTATGACATGATAATTTAAAATAAACGACCGGTATCTAACTTTTAACTCATAAACTTACGCTGCAATGTAAATGATGAAGACTGAAGAGTATTACTTGTACTTAAGGGATTAGGTACAGCTTACAGGAGTAAAATTTTGAAAATATTCAACTTTTTTTTTCCTCCAATAATAATAATAATAATAATAATAATAATAATAATAATAATAATAATAATAATAATTTATTTATTTAATCTGGCAGAGCTAAGGCCAGTAGGCCTTCTCTTCCGCCCAGCCAGACTCTAATTCTAATTAAATGCATTTGCTTACATAGTTATTACATTAATATCTAGATCATAAAACAACATGAAAGTAAATAATGAAAATTGGATAAGTAATGTTAGTGTGACAATAAAAAACACTGGTAAGAAAGAGTTATAATAATAATAATAATAATAATAATAATAATAATAATAATAATAATAATAATAATAATAATTTATTTATTTATTTATTTAATCTGGCAGAGCTAAGGCCAGTAGGCCTTCTCTTCCGCCCAGCCAGACTCTAATTCTGATTAAATGCATTTGCTTACATAGTTATTACATTAATATCTAGGTCATAAAACAACATGAAAGTAAATAATGAAAATTGGATAACTAAGGTTAGTGTGACAATAATAAACATTGGTAAGGAATAGTTATAATAATAATGATAATAATAATAGTAATAATAATAATAGCAATAATAATAATAATAATAATAATAATAATAATAATAATAATAATAATAATGAGATAATTTAGATATTTATCTGTGATATATATAACCATTAAACATTGAGAAACCTGAAACAGCTATTATTGTTGACAATAATTGTTAGAAAAATATCTCGTTAGCCTATTCTTAAATTGGTTTGATGTCTGACAGTCCCTGACATTACTCGGTAGGGAATTCCAAAGTCGAGGAACAGCCACAGTGAAAGAAGATGAATATGAGGATGTTCGGTGGGAGGGAATGGATAATACTGAGGAGTGTTGTGATCGTGTGTCTAGGTTATGATGGGTGGATAAATTTTGAAAACGAGACGCAAGATAGACAGGAGTGGAGAAATGCAATATGTGAAAGAGAAGGGAAAGACAGTGGATTTTCCTACGATCTTCTAGATGAAGCCAGGACAACATTTCGAGGGATGGATTATTGTAGGCTACCTTGAACAATAATGAAAATCAGTAGGCCTATGTGTAAAACACTGTCCTTCTCCTATATGAAACATATATTTTTACGATTTACAACAAATTATTATTATTTTTTTTTTCCGATATTCAGTTGACTGTGCGGTAATGAAGCGTTTCCCACATAACTCAAAAACTATCCAACATTCTGTGATGACATTTCTTGTATGTATTTATGCATGTCATATCTACAATATGATGCAAGATCACTTCTCTACCTTTGATAGATTACCTGATAAAAAATAAATTCATTAAAAATGGTCAAATATCAGTATTTTCTTGTAACACAAAATAAAAAATATATTATTTATTAAGGAATGTATTTGAAAGAGGATGATATTGTAAACATGAGTTTCAGCAATAAAATAAAGAGAAAGAACGTGAAAAAGTTAATAAGTTTATTAGTTACTAGCCGTACCCGTGCGCTCCGCTGCACCCGTTAGAAATAAATATAAAGTAATTACATAATTAAAATAGGACGTTTGATCCAGGGAACATTCGTGTTTGATGGAAGGATAATTAGTTTAATATGTTATTTAATTTAAATTGTATTTAAATAATTAAAATGCGATCATTTTGGTCCAGAGAGCAATCATTTGTTGCAATGACAATTCCTTTAACATGTTTCTTAATTGTTATTACATGCAACCATAGTTTAATGAAGATTGATATATCATTTAGTTTTAATATATATAGGCTATTTTATATTACTTGCTATATGTTTCCATTGAATTATGGTAATAACCTAATTTTAACCCTTGTTTTCTACATCTTCAGTAAATGGCGCTTGGCCCACTATGGTTCTGAACCCTTCAAATAACTTAAATAGTGATACAGCATAAACAGTGATATGTAATTATTATATTTCTTTCTTTCGAAAATGTAAGAATTCACGATCTCCTATGTATCATTGCTATCAATGAATAAATGTGTTTTTTCTTCCTACTCAAAAATTTTATATTTTGCACATAGGAATTACTGCAGGAACAACAACGCTACAATCTGAGGCGGCGGTGAAAATGTATTGTATTGTTATTTTAAAAGTCTTGTATATCCTTAAATATCAGTCCTATCAAAATTTTGCATAGAATAAAACTTATCGGAAGTCATTTTTAAAGAAACTTTTGTTATGTAAGATTTTTTACAAAAAAGCAATAATAAGCGAGATATTTCGATTTATTCAATTCAGGCCCCCTTATAACCCCCCTTTTAAATAAAGTATTTTGAATGCCAAATAGCTTAAAATCTAAGTTACAACGAACTTAATTTATATTCCAATTTTCATATAAATCGGTTCAGCCATTATCGCGTGAAAAGATAACAAACCTCCAGACAGACAGACAGACAAAGAAAAATAAAAGAAAAGTGATTTTTGGTTTCAGCAGGATTAATTATACATTTCGACACCAATTATTTTTGGAAAATCGAAAATTACCAGAAAAATTTCGGTTACAGATGTATTATTAGTATAGATGAGGGAAAAGCTTCATCACTGCACAGTGAACTATCACCGTTATGAATTTTGAAAATATATTATATAAATAATTTTTTTTTAAATCGTAAAAAAAATATATATATTTTTCATACAGCAGAAGGACACTGTTTTACACATACCAATTTTTATTATTATACAAGATACAGTAATGGAGGGAAAAAATGTTAAATATTCCCAAAAATTTTACTGCTGTAAGCTGTACCTAAGCCTTTAAAGGAACATATATGATTCTTAATTGTACATGTAAAAATTATATGCCCGTTTAATTAATCTTAAGGATAATTATTATTACTAAATTAATTATGGTTGCTTTCCCTGCTTCAGAAGCCACGCTACGTCACTGAGTCCGGTACTTCGTGCTATGAGAAAGTAAAATAAAACGCAGTCAACACCCATGAATGTATAGAATCTAAGGAAGTATGGAGGATGAAAACTAGAATAATGAAGAATGTGAGGACCGAGATCGATGTAGAAAGAGAATAGCGTCTTTAGAGTAAGGAAAACCAATGATTACAGCTCATCCTAGACAAGACTGCGCGCTGAGGCGAGGAACTGGAGTGTGTCGCTTTAGTGAAGACAGATAGTAACGAGAGAATCCGCACAGTTTTGTCATTGTGCTTTAGTTCTAAGAGCGACGACGTCTCAAAGATTTAGCAAAAAGGAAATAACATTAGAGAAAATACTATGACGTGGCAATGTTGAGAAATTGCCTTGACTTGAATAGTGATACAACGTTGTATGTGTACTTTGATTCCGCTGTGTACGAAGCCAGATTATAGTATGAAATTTCGCATTCCTTTTGGTTATCAGGAACGGAAAGCTAATAATAATAATAATAATAATAATAATAATAATAATAATAATAATAATAATAATAATAATAATAATTTATTTAACCTGGCAGAGTTAAAGCCATACGGTCTTCTCTAACACTCAACCAGGAGTAAAACTGCGTTACAAAAAGCACTACAAATTTACAAAGTACACTACAATTTTACACATAAAACTGAATAAGATAATAATAAAAAAAATGTAAACAAGTAAGTAGAAATCAGACATAATGTACAACGTAAAGAAAGAAAGAAAAAAGCATAATAAAATGTGAACAGCAGGTCAAAATAAATGAGACATACAAAGTATAAAAAAATAAGACAAATATTGATAATAATAATAATAATAATAATGATAATAATAATGATAAAAAAGAATAGCAATAATAATAATAATAGTATTATTATTGTTATAAAACAGTTATATTACCGGTTGTTCTTTATGGTTGTGAAACTTGGACTCTCACTCTGAGAGAGGAACATAGGTTAAGGGTGTTTGAGAATAAGGTGCTTAGGAAAATATTTGGGTCTAAGAGGGATGAAGTTACAGGAGAATGGAGAAAGTTACAAACGCAGAACTGCACGCGTTGTATTCTTCACCTGACATAATTAGGAACATTAAATCCAGACGTTTGCGATGGGCAGGGCATGTAGCACGTATGGGCGCATCCAGAAATGCATATAGAGTGTTAGTTGGGAACCTGAGGGAAAAAGACCTTTGGGGAGGCCGAGACATAGATGGGAGGATAATATTAAAATGGATATGAGGGAGGTGAGATATGATGATAGAGACTGGATTAATCTTGCACAGGATTGGGACCAATGGCGGGTTTATGTGAGGGCGGCAATGAACCTTCGGGTTCCTTAAAAGCCATTTGTAAGTAAATAATAGTAGTAGTAATAAAATAGTGCAGTACAAAGCATACAATGAATACAATATTTTTAAGGAAAATTATGATTATATATAGCTCAACTTAATCACATTATAGATATACCATTATCGGAAAATATGAAAACAAAGATATGAAATAAGTTAAATATCACTAGAACATAAAAAATGTGAATACGTGGAAACATGCAATACAATACTTGCCATAATAGTAAGTTAGTTTGGCAACTCGTCATAAGATAATTTTCTAACTTGGATTTGAAAGATTTCAATGTTCGGCAGCCCTTGACTTCAGGCGGCAGAGAGTTCCAGTGACGAGAGGTAGCAACAGTGAAAGATGAGGAATACAGAGATGATGTGTGAAGTGGAATTTGTAGCGTGTTATCGCGTTGTGATCGAGTATTAATAATATGATAGCGAGAGAGAGTATGAAAACGAGCGAATAAATAATAGAGGGATGAAGTGTGCATAATTCGATATAAGAGAGAAAGCAAGTGCAGATTTCTTCTCTCATGTAACCTAAGCCATGATAACTTCTCGAAAGAAGGTGAGATATGATCATAGTATCGAACATTACAAATTAAGCGGACGCACGCGTTATGAACACGCTGTAGTAGATATGTCTGAAGGATGGGAAGAGTGGGTGGTTGTTGGGAAAAGCTGACGCTGTCTGGAAAGAAAGCAAGACAATTTTTTTTTTCTGTCATATATTTTAAACTTTAAACGATGTTGACACTTCAGACTCTGAAACGCTAATGATTTGTGTGGCAACTGCGCTTACTTGGAACATATGCGACTTTCCCCCACTTTCTATTTCCCACTTTCAGAGATGACTTGTATCAACTGTACACTTGGTCGAAATGAAAGCGGCCGATCTCTTGAGCAGCGAAAATTTTCTAAGTCCCTTCGGGTGAGAGCGCAGTTCACAACCGTAAACCTCCATGCGTCGCTTTAGTTAACTGCATAATACAAGGCGCTGATTTGGGCTACCTCCACAGCATGCTTCGAATCTCCGTAGAGAATTTTTTGTTTTGTCCTTTCTTTTATTTTTAAAACTCATTTTAGTGTAATATAATCAAATAATTTTCCATGTTGAATCTTTCGTACACTACTTTTAACACTTGAATATAAATAATTGATTAAATGGCGATCTTACTCATGTTAACACGCTGCATTCAGGACAATGGTACACAGATTACTCAACATACCCATGAGCCAACAACACTACAATGGAGAAGTGAACACAATCAAATACATAGCACAAGAAAATTATTACAACCCAAACATAATAGACAACATCATAAGGAAGAAAAAACAAAAACTCAACAAACACAAAAACACACAAAACACAACACAAACACAAGAACATAAGAAATACATCACACTAACATACGCAAACAAAAACACACACAAGATCGCATCCTCATTCAGAAAACAGAAATACAACATAGCATACAGTACAGAAAACACACTACAAAGACATCTCAACACACAAACAACACAAACAAATAAATACAACCACAAAGGCGTATACAAACTCACATGCAATAGTTGTGACAGTTTCTACATTGGACAGACAGGCAGATCATTCTAAACTCGATACAAAGAACACATTAAAGCAATAACCAGAGCACACAATACATCTACATATGCCGAACACATAACTAATGCTATAACATAAATACAGACATGGAAATCCTACACATACAACCAAAAAACCAAAAACTCGACACACTAGAACAATATGAAATATACAGACACACTAAAACATACCCTAATCAAATTCTCAACACACAGATCAATTTTAGAACACACACACTATTTGACACAACAGGTAGCGAAGTTGAGATAGCGCCGAGATCTAGTAGGCTCTGAGGATGGTGTCAAGTAACACCGAAACAGCTGTAAGCCACACATGCTTACATAATTAACACGAGTAAGATCGCCATTTAAACAATTATTCAAATAATTTTGCTTATGTTAAATCATATTACTTACACATAATTACAAAATTGGTGAAAATTTGTGGTTGTAATTCAAGGAAATCAGAATATATTTTGTCATCAGAATTATGGTTTTTGTTCTTGTTTTTAATTACTACGTTTAGGCCCTGATGATCACGGATTTAATTTAAGCATAATAATCATATTCCCTGCAGCACAACTTGCAAATTAATTATTGCCAATTATTTAACCGTCAACACATTATTTACTGAATGTTCCTTAGGTAATAGGGTGTAAAGCAGCAGGGATTAATAAAATAATTAACACAGTGTTAGAAATGTTTGAGACAAAAAGATAAAACAAAACATTACCTTAGTTATCAAAATGTTCTGGTCCTATTGTATGTATATTACCTATGGTTATATAAATAGAAAAAAAAACAGTTCCCAAATAAATTTGCATTTCTAAGAAACATAAAACATAACGTTAAAAAGAGCGTAAATATTTTTTTACTTGAGATTGCACACTTAATTTCAAACATACGAAAAGAAAATTCCTAACCTTTTAATAAAGGTCTAGTAATTAAATGAAGATTGGGGAATGGATTTTTATACGCTGAAGATGATGTTTCAAATAGACTACTTGATTGTTTATACATATATAATAATTGCCAAAGTAGATAAAAGTTCAGTCAGGTATAAACAACTGTGGCGATTCGATGTTGCTTCACGTTCGAGAGTTGATCATTCCCGAAGTCCCAACACTTACAAGCAGTCTTTACGTCAACGACGCGACGTAGACAAATTGTCATGCTGGTTTTCGGTTTTGCGGGCGCTGTTATCTTGCTTTTTCGATCGTTGTTCAACTCTAATAGTTACATTTATTGGGAAACGTGCTGAATGTTATTTATTGTATGAAACGTACTTTCTGTACTAGTTTTCTTGTCGGAAATGCTGTCTTTCTACAGTTCAGCAGAAAAAGGATGTCTTATATTAAGCATTTTTGTAATAACATTAAGTACTTTTGTGTTGAGGTTACAAAATAAGGAAACAGTATTTCTGAATTAACAAAGAGAATAGTTGTGCATCGATCTGCAATAAGTAATGCTGAACGGAATTTTGTGGGATAGACAAATGTTAGATGAAACTAAAATCCATACTTACAGATTGATAATGAAAAATGTTAATAACTCATGATGCAGGAACATAGAGTAGAAAATGAATGTAAAATTAAAACAAAATTGCAGTTAACGAAGATTGTCAGTACATGATCTAAGTTAGAATTTATTAAAAATGATACGATAAGTGAAAAGATGACCCTTAAAAATTATTTTATACAGTTTGTGTACACTAAACAATTGAAGAGTCCACTGCAAGAATGATGGATGTCACTTTCTTGTCGAAAATGAACCAAGACTGTCAATGTATAGCTTAAGACATAAGGAATGTACATAGAGAGTTATATGGCATTAACACTGATAGTCATTGTCCAGTAATGATCGGAAAATCACAGTTAAGCTTTGAGCGCTAAGCATTTCAAACTTTCAATTGCTTCTCCTGAAAAATGTATTCCAAATGACATCCATCATTTTTGCAGTGGACTCTCTTCAATTATTACAGTAACTTGGACATGTTAAAAGAATGGATAGAAATATGTTTTAATTAGTTATTTTACGATGCTTCATCAACTGCTACTGTTAACTAGCGTCTGAATGAGATGAAGGTGATAATGCCAGCGAAATGAGTCCAGGGTCTAGTGCCGAAAGTTACCCAGCATTTGCTCTTAATGGACTGAGGAAAAACTCCGGAAAAATCCGGTCCCAGCCATGATTTGAATCCGGGCCCACTCGAGAAATAAGTTATCAAAAAAGAGTTTAGAACGGGTCCCAACTGGGATAAGAAAAAGTGGCTGGAAAGTGACAAATTGGCATCATGTAACCGAGAGGATTACAAGATGGTGAATGGGAGATAGAATAATGAATGGAGAAAGAAAAGTCATTTGTATAAAAGTGGTCAGAGGAAGATGTATTTTCATTAAAAATACATAATAGTAATAATAATAATAATAATAATAATAATAATAATAATAATAATAATAATAATAATAATATTGCATATTGCTAAGAATTTCCGTGCCTCAGGCATCTCGTTAGGCATGCTTCCTGGAATAAGATTCAAAACTTCCATGGGTTATAAACTCGCAATCCAGGCGTGTCCAGATTTTTGTCTTGTTTTAAAATAAATTGATTCGCATGATTCGATAGTTGTAAATGTTTATAACGTGATGTTTGATACACCCTGTATGATATACTGTACATAATTATATTTTACGGCATTCTGTATGTAATAAAGCTGTAATACCCTTCACTCGATATGAAATCTTAGATGCACTCAATTCGAGAATGGACTTGTATACTGCGATCCAATGTAAGTTCATGTGCGTAGTTCATTCAACTTGTAATAAAGCAAAGAACACATAAGCCTGACAAATGACCTAGACGGAGGCTTTAAGCATGATTGGATAACGTTATTGATGTTAGGTATGCCATTTCTCAGCCATCGAACTAACTTGAAGAGGATATTTTTCTTTTTCGTGGTATCGCATGAAATCAATGACACGTAAACAATACTGCACCATGCACGATACTTCCGCAACAACAGACTGATTCAAGTTGCTTCAAATACCATGTTTTTGGTCCCATCAGTTTGCATCTATCTATAATAGAGCAGGCCATTTGTTTTAATACAGTATGATCTATAGATATAATGTTATTATTTAAAAAGAGCTCAGTTTATCTCAAAAAGCATTGCAATGAAATCGCATTTACAAGGAAATAAAAAATGTTGGATTTTAAAGGTTTAGTCATGCAAAATACGAAGTTATTAGAAAAGAAAAAAATAGAGAACTTCAAAAGGTTGTAAAATCATAACCACAAGATAATATTATATGAATTATGTTTGTTGACTTTTGTTTAGTAACAATGAATACCTGTATCGACTTTTTTTGTTTCAATGGCAGGACTCTTAACCTTCCGTTATTCGTCCAGACCAGGGTTTAAGTTAGAAAATAAATAATTGTCGCAAAAATGCACAAATGATAAATTATATTTGTGCAAATTGCGAACTTCTTGTGCAATATTATAAATAAATAAATATTATTCGTCCAGACCAGGGTTTAAGTTAGAAAATAAATAATTTGTCGCAAAAATGCACAAATGATAAATTATATTTGTGAAAATTGCGAACTTCTTGTGCAATATTATAAATAAATAAATATTATTCGTCCAGACCAGGGTTTAAGTTAGAAAATAAATAATTGTCGCAAAAATGCACAAATGATAAATTATATTTGTGCAAATTGCGAACTTCTTGTGCAATATTATAAATAAATAAATATTATTCGTCCAGACCAGGGTTTAAGTTAGAAAATAAATAATTGTCGCAAAAATGCACAAATGATAAATTATATTTGTGCAAATTGCGAACTTCTTGTGCAATATTATAAATAAATAAATATTATTCGTCCAGACCAGGGTTTAAGTTAGAAAATAAATAATTGTCGCAAAAATGCACAAATGATAAATTATATTTGTGCAAATTGCGAAATTCTTGTGCAATATTATAAATAAATGTACATAAAGATAAAATTAATAAAGCATTTAGAAACAAAAAGTTGTGTAATTTGTTTCTTGGAGTTTTATTACTTTCAATCCATCTTATCACACTCTAGATATACTTATGTAAGAAAATCTTTAGACGTAGGTTTGTTCAGAATCAATCACTACTGAATTTACATCACATTAAAATACGTTGTTTTATGGGCACTCTATAAACACTGAAATTCTTAACGAGTAGGCCCTTCAAGATTTATTGTTAGCAGAGTGCTAACTATTTTTACTGAAAGGCGGTTTCTAATTCGAGTTAGTACAAGATCCATGCAACTAAATCCTCGCTCACAATTCACAGTATGCGATGGAATTATATAAATCAATTAGAAGAAATTGTTCACTTAAGGGGAGAGGATGGTATTTTTTGGTGTAAAATGAATAAATTTTCAAAACAAAAATTCTTTAAAATACCCTGTGACATGTGTGGAATGCATATCATAACATTTTGTGGGTATTTGTGCCCTTATCGGATGTTGAGTCGCCATTTTTAAACTTCCTGCGTTATGAATTTTTAAATCATTTGCCCACTTTTATTGTTGTTTCCGGTAAATTAAATTATATAGGCCCTATATACAGGGACATCATTTTATTTTTACTAACATTTTTAATATTAACTTGGCTATACCTCTGGATCAACGCCGATTGCTACCCCCTTGCACGACTGGAGTTCGATGATACTGGCGTAGAATACAAACAAATCACTTTACTAGGTATAGGAGGGAAGAAAGTAGTTCATCCATTTACATAAACTAGGAAATATCGCGCTTTTGAGTTTGATGATTTTCATTAGGTTTTTGTTTAATCAAAATACAGTACAGTATTAACAATAAGTGTTTTACACAAGAACTGTGCTGTCCATGCGGACGTATTCATTATGCGGTGTATATTATACTGTCTACAGCACATTAGCGTACAATATACAGAATTAAATTAAATTGAAAAATAAATAAATATGGATATTTAAAGACATTTTAAAATGGTGGCCGTTCATTTCGGTACAAACTTCAGTTCTTTTGTGCGTATTATTGCACTATAGACTATTGTACCTAATCCTAATTACCAGTTTCGTCCTTCGTACTAGTAACTCATGTTGAAATAATTCTGTACCTACTCTATAAAGAGTACCTTACGTATTGTAAATTCATTCTTCACTTCTGTCCGATCCGAAAAGATAAAATTACTCAGACATACTATCTACTGTCCGTCCAAGTGGTCATGTCGTAGGGTCGTAGAAAGGGAGGAAATCACGTGGCAGTTAATTACTTAACGAGGCCCTTTTATTCAAGCTATTTTAAACAGTTGTATAATATTACGTACTCGTCCAATTCTTAACAGAAATTAATGTTCTCAGAAAAGAGCTAAGACAGCCCAGCCACTAGCTGGCGAATAAAAGCTGGTGCGGGAAACCGGGATACGACGTAGGCAAATGGACGACAGTAGCCTACCTGTGCGAAAATGATTCAATATTGAAAGCTCTTTCGTCACTGGAAAACGCGAACATATTTTTGGAACGTACTGTTTACTGTGACCGTAGGGCTACTATGACTGTATATGCGGTATTGGATCTGTGTGGAGGACGGCTGAACTTCATTAGTAGAAAGGTTGGGAGTGAAGTACATTCAAAAACTCAGGTACAATAAAAATTGAAGTAAAAATAAAATTATGTCCCTGTGTGTGTGTGTATATATATAATACCCTTTGATATGTCTGGAATGCATTGCATAACATTTTGTGGGTATTTGTGCCCTTATCGGATGTTGAGACGTCATTTTTAAACTTCCTGCGCTACGGATTTTTAAATCACACGCCCGCTTTTATCGGTTTCCAGTAACTTCATTTTTTTGCTACATTGCCAGACAAAAATGGATATAATTTCTGAACTGTTAAAGATACATGCATGAAATTTAGACTATTACGAAACTTTTGTCTGTAACAGAATTTTGTTAATTGATTTCATTTTAAAAATACGTCCGTTTGTTTGCAAGAAAGGAAATCAGAAAATTGTTATTAAATTTTAATTGTTTATTTTACAAACGTAGGCACTAATATCAAAATTCTGTTACAGACAGTTTGTAGAACATGCTTTTGCAAATATATTCCAAAAACTGTTTGAATCTATCTTTAAAAACTGTTTAGATATATCGGTTTTAATATAATCCTGCATTGGGCAAATTTTTTTCAAATTTGGGCTCCCAAATAATTTTTTTTAGTATTTTTATTTGGTTGAGTTGCCACAGCTATGAGTTCTCTATATACAAAAAATTAATATTTTACACCAAATAGGAAAAAAGTTTTAAAAAATACCTTCCTCTCCCCTTAACTTACATGAATTGCACCAACACTTTGAAATCAATTCCCGAACATCCATTGCTCAATATCTTTTTGAACATTGCCCATACCATTAGCATTTCATTTAAATTCAGATTAGTTCAAATACATCTCTGATTTAATTTTCTCCATTACCATTTTCGTTTCTGAAATCCAATGCGGTTGTCGCATTTTTGCGCATTTACACTCAAAGTTTGTTGCATTTTTAGAAATCGAGTAGCAAAATGAGCAAATGCGACTGTGGCTTAAACTGTGGTCCAGACTCATAGATGTCGCTAGTACCGACAAGCTTAGACCACATAGTTCGTCAGAGACTATCCAGAGTGCATCACAGGAAGTAAATCTACATTGCACTCGTAATGAATGAATGACTGAATGATGTAGAAATTGTTGAGATTTCAGAGGGGAACCGGAGTAACTGGAGAAGATTCCTGTGTTGCCAAGACAACGGACTTTCGCAACACAAGTTATAAATTCAGGGTGAAGTGGCATCTGAACCCGGGCCCCCTGGCTTATAAGCCGAGCTCACTAGCACTGAGCCACCCTGGTTTTGTACTGGGATATAGTATTTAGAATTAGAATTAGCCACAAAATCCCATGAAGGGCAAGGGACTCCTGACTATGCACGGTGACTTGTCAAGAAGTTCCTGGTTAGCCACTCCGGGAATGGTGGTCACTTTTATAATGTAATAGTTGAGGGGTCCACTGTTCACTAATCACTGTTTGGGTTGCAAGTCACTTTGTGATGAGCTTCCATTGTTGTCGGTCTTTCGCTGTTCTTGACCATAGATGGCCGAATCTTGATCTTAGTTCGTCCGTCCACCTTGTCTTCTGTCTTCCAGCGTTGCTTTTGCCAATCCTTGGGTCCATATACTCGTAGTATATCAGTGTGGAAATTCTTAATCATTTTAAGAAAGATAATTTTAGTGAGAGACTCATTTTCAGCTAGGAGTAAAGATTGCATATCAGTGGAAAGGTTGTAGTTGTTTAGTTAACTGTCCGAAGACAGGTCTGAACCTCATAAGTGATACTAAGAAGCCCCTACTTATGAGGCAACTAGGCCAAGAGCTGATGGGGTAGGATGACCAGTTCCTTTCCCCTCAATTGCATACATCGCCGACTAGCTACATATACACTAGTCAGACTCAGATGCATACAAACAATTATTCTTTCTCTGACACATATCGTCAAGTGAGATGTACTGCCTGATAATAGATGTACATATCAGCCAGAACCTCAATCAGAGGACGAGTGGTAAGGTATACTGTATAAACAGAACGTTCGAATACGAGCGACTGAAAATCATAGATCAACAGTGGAGTATGTACAGGATTCCCCAATTGTTAATGTGTTTTGTGGTATGTCCTGCAAAAAAACGATGCACAACTCTTCCTATTTCCAAGAGAAAAACTTGCAGGAACTTCCTATCTCGACATAGTCATTAATTTGACTGATATCTGAACTGCATGAACAAAGTGAAAGCTTCATTTTCCAACAGAATGGGACAACACCACTTTGGAAATTTAGACATCTCTCGTTAGAATTTTTCCACAACGATGGATTGGTCGTGCAAGAGTTGAAAACGAGCCATTCGCTCTCTTGGCACCAAGAAGCCCCGACCTACACCTTGTGCCATTATTTCTATGAGAATATGTGAAATACCAGGTTTTCATTCCCTCCTTTTCCTATTAATCTAAATAGATAACATGCAGATCGTACCAGAGCTGCAGTTGAAAGTGCTGAGTAAGGTGTTTGTTTCTAAGCGTTTGGCAAGAATTCCACTACCGCCTTGATATATGCCATGTGACATTATTTCTATGAGAATATATGAAAGACTGGGTTTTCATTCCCTCCTCTTCCTATTAATGTAAATATATGGCATGCAGATCGTATCAGAGCAGCTGTCGAAAGTGTTGAGTAAGATGTTTATTACTACTTCACATATATGCCGTGTGTCGCAGAGTGTACAGTAGTGGCAAAAAAACCGGACCGACCCTTGTAGCTGATTTCAGAGTCACAGATTCAAATTTTGCTAGTCACAAAACACATCCATCTTCTATAATTAATTGTAACAATGACATTTCATTTGTTCGATTCTTACCGTTTTTTATTTCCTTCAGTGCCTCAAACTTACAGACGAAAAAACTTTGATAGTTTTATTTTCATCTGGAATCAATATTACATTTCTACCTCTATTCGGCAAAGATAACTGCGTATTTTTACATTAAATAGCAGTACATACCTCTGGCTTCACTATCATCATCATCATCTTCCTAACAAGTATTAGGCCAAGTGGCCTGTTACGGTCTCAAACTAGAATTTTCAGTCCATCTCTTCTTTGGACGGCCTAGAGATCTTTTTCCATATGGATGGTAATGAAGCAGTGCTTTTGGAATTCTGCATCGATTCATTCGTTCGAGATGACCCTTCCACTGAAGTTGATATTTGCTGATGAACTGCATAATGGGTTCTATTTGAAGTTCTTGCATTAGGTCCTCATTTTTTTTTATGATCCCAGCGAGTATATCCAGCTGTTGCTCTCATAAACCTCATCTCACTTGCTGTTATTCTACTGACATCTTTATTCTTCACAGTCCACGCTTCGCTACTATAGCTTAATACTGGCTGTGCTAAGGTTTTATACAAGCCTATTCTTGTGTGTCTTTGTACTAGTGAAGGTTTCATGATTTTATTAATGATCCCCATTGTTTTATTATACCCTACATATTTTTCAGCAATATCTACTTCATCATAAGGTGATAGTGTATAGCCAAGATAAGTGAAGGTATTTACTCTTTCTATTATTTTATTATTCAAACAGATTTTGCTTGGTACAGGGAATTTCCCACAAAATGACATGATTTTCGATTTTTCAATATTAATTTCCATGTTATATTTTTCACTGACCTTATTTAAATTGTGTACTGAATATTGTAAATCATCTTCAGTTGATGCCATGAGAACTAAATCATCAGCGAAAAGTAAAGCATCAAGCTGCAAATTTCGATTAATTGGAATAAATCCATGTCGTGTCTGTCGCCAATCTTGAATGTGGCTTCACTATCCATATTGAAATTACCACAGTTTGACACAATACACAGCATAGGATTCTTTTGTATCAGCTATAAAAGTCGGTCCGGTTTTTTTTTTTTGCCACTACTGTACATATCGCACATTTGTAAGCTGTTCAAAGAATCTCCAAGAACATATTTACAAAACCATGTAAGGTGATTTTCAATAACAGTTCTGTCCCTATTACTTGTTCAAATTGTCTTTTTCGCTTGTACGCACTCTGTATAAGGCCGTCATCAATCATTAACAATGATAGAGCCCACGACTCCTTTCGCTCTCACATAGATTAAAAAAGATTAGATCATCTCTTCCGGTCTTTCACTGCTGGCGAATTAAATAGCAATAACTGTTTGAAATTGGAATTATAATCATTATTATCCAATAACTAACATGTATGCACCGTGCAAATCTAGCTTTCAGGTGTAAATTCCTGTGAAGCTGATTTGAATAATTTCGAGGGAAAAATTATTCCGGGACCTTTGACTACACGCACCAAGGCTCTACCAACTGAGCTACCCAGGAACTTACCAGACCTCCACTCAATTTCTCCCTTTATATCCACAGACCTCAAGATGGATGACAACCGTCAAGCAACCAACATTGAGTGCACACAAACTCTGTAGGACTTAAATTGTGGTTTTCTGCTAACGAACAGTGACGTGTATTATGCAAGTCTAGCTTTCAGGTATAACTCCCTGTAAAGCTGATTTGAATAATTTCAATGGAAAAATTGTTCCGGAGCTGGGTGTCGAACTCGGGACATTTGGCTAAACGCACCATGGCTCTACCAACTGAGCTGCCCAGGAAGTCTACCAGACCCCGACTCAATTTCTTCCTTTATGTCCATAGACCTTAAAGTGGCTGACAACCGTAAAGCAACTAATATTGAGTGCACAAACTCTGTATGACTTAAATTGTGGTTTTCTGTTAACGAACAGTGAAGTGTATTATGCAAATCTAGCTTTCAGGTATAACTTCCTGTAAAGCTGATTTCAATAATTTCAAGGGAAAAATTGTTCCGGGGCCGGGTATCGAACCCGGCACCTTTGACTAAACGCACCAAGGCTCTACCAACTGAGCTACCCAGGAACTCTACCAGACCCCGACTCAATTTCTTCCTTTATATCCACAGACCTCAAAGTGAGCTGACAACCGCCAAGCAACCAATATTGAGTGCACACAAACTCTGTACCTATGACTTAAATTGTGGTTTTCTGTTAACGAACAGTGACGTGTATTATGCAAATCTAGCTTTCAATTATAACTTCCTGTAAAGCTGATTTCAATAATTTCAAGGGAAAAATTGTTCCGGGACTGGATATCGAACCCGGGAACTTTGGCTAAACGCACCAAGGCTCTTCTAACTGACCTACCCAGGAACTCTACCAGACCTCGACTCAATTTCTCCCTTCATATCCACAGACTTCAAAGTGGGCTGACAACCGTCAAGCAACCAACATTGAGTGCACACAAACTCTGTATCACTTAAATTATGGTTTTCTGTTAACGAACAGTGACATGTATTATGCAAATCTAGCTTTCAGGTATAACTCCCTGTAAAGCTGATTTGAATAATTTCAAGGGAAAAATTGTTCCGGAGCTGAGTGTCGAACTCGGGAACTTTGGCTAACCGCACCAAGGCTCTACCAACTGAGCTACCCAGAAGCCAGTCCCGAGCATATCTTACACTACGTTCAGCATAGGTAACTGTGTTGCAGAATTTCTTCGATGTCAAAATAATAACTGGAAAGTTACGAACATGAGTCACCGCGGAATAAGCAAACCAACGCACCCATTATATTGCTTGTACTCATACAAATTGTTGCGTGTTGAAAGTCTCTTCTCTTGCCTATTCTTCGGGGAGTTATGTAAGCTTCAATTATTTTCATTACGTAATGCATCTAGTTTGAAAATCGAAAGACAGAATTATATCGCGAATTTTCCGAGCAAACACAATTCTGAATCATCATCATTATTGCTGTCAACAGCGTCACGAATATAATCACATTGATATTATCAGCTTATTGTTAGTCATCTTCGGTGGTATTCCGGTCGCCATGCTGGTCACAGAATTCGGGCTTATAATGTACGTAGCATGAGAGGGAAAACTGTGGATTCAATATAGTACATGTAAGGATCGTAAAAGAACCTATTTTCATTGGTTATTTTACGATGCTTTGTCAACTGCTGTGATTATCTAGCTCTGAATGAAATGGTGATAATGCCTGCCAAATGAGTCCGGGGTCCAACGTCGAAAGTTACTCTGCATTTGCTATTAATGTGTTCAGGAAAAACCCTGGAAAAACCTCAACCAGGTAACTTGTCGCAACAAAACCTAGGTGGTAAGGGTCGTGTGTAAACTGCACACAAGAATGACTCGGATTATTTTATTAATAAATGACATAAATCGAACGCAATGTCAACCAATAAACACAATTGACAATTGTAATGAAAGGAGAGAGGCACTGTATGAATTAGACTGACTCAGATGGATAATTACACAGCAGTTCAACATAAAGTATTGGTCCTTGAACACAGTTGTTTGTAAGTGCTATCTATGCTGCAATAAGTGTAGTATGGAGTGAAGCCAATGTCATTGGACGTACATTCCACCTAAGTCAATCTTGGCTTCGTCAGATTAAAATAATACTAGTGGCTTGTGCAGCAAATGCTGCTGCAAACTAAGTTCGTTAGACGTTCAAATAAACATTTTTCAGATTTATTTTCAATGAAGAATACTTGTCTTTTTGATAGTTATTTGCTTCCATAATAATGAAACATACTCCCTCTGAATGGATTTTTTAGGCCAAATACTTTTTCTTGAACCTACCCAACTTCAGTTTGAGTTTCAACGCGAAAACGCAAGTAACAATGTCAGGACGATAGCAGTAGCTATTTCAGGTCTTCGTGGATTGTAGGAAAAAGTTAAAAAATGTCAGGTTTGCTAAGCTTTCGAACAATAGCATTTTCGTATAGATGCTGCATGTAGAACTTGAAATGTAGAGCGCAAAATCATTTTATCCTACTAAGAGATCTTGCTGAAATGACCTGGAGACTACAAAATTTTCTAGGCTTCTTATTTTATCAGTAAGTAATACCTTTTTATCTTTCCTTAGGAACTGTAATTTTTACGCTCTCTCAAGCCAATACTGAAGACAGTGACATATATCAATATCTACACTTCACCGCCATTAAGTACATGAAAAAGACCCAACCCCACTGGGTTAATAAGTATAAAAATATTTGATTTTTAATAACAATATTATTATCTTACTTAAGTTTTGTAGTTATATATAGCAGTCACTCAGTAAATTATAGAAATGAAGATCTAAATTAAGATGTTCTCTACATTTACTTACATAACCTCAAAACGTTTCACTTTCATGTCATCAATATAGCATCAATATTATGTACAATTAATGAAAAATAGACGCATCATGATATTAACTATAATAATATTTAATTTCTAATGGTAATAATGTCATCAAACCTCCTCAAGTTTCGTAGATTTGAATATCCAATACACAGCTGTACTCAGAAAATTATACACTGCAGAATCAGTTTTTAATAACAAATTGAATTGAGCTCTAAATATGTCGGCAATCCTCCAGGTCATGGCCTTCGTGTAATAGCCTATTGTTTATTGTAGTGTGTGTTTTGTTCTGAAATTCAATCAAGTCGGCCGTGATTCAATAAAATTAGTTCTCAAAACTGACAACAGATGGATTTTGGAAAATAGGAAAATTGACATTTCACTGAAAACTACTATTTTTCCGAAACACTTTGGATGCCAGGCATGAAAATGAGGGGTCACTCATTAAAATCCGTTCAGCCGTTTTCCCGTAATTTCCATTACCAGTTCAAATTATATATATATATATATATATATATATATAGATGGTTTAATAAACAAATATAAAAGTGATTCTGAAATCGGCAGGTGGTTAAAATTTGTATTCGCTCTACCATTTTTAGACCTACACGAGGATGGCGACTGTTGTATCTGATTTAGTGACCATTGTGGCCATTAAGCCACAAGATGAAAAGCTAGATAACTTTTGTGACTATTTATTTTAGTAGACACCTATGTAGACGACGACGCTACCTTTCCTCCTTCAATCTGGGCAGCTAAAACAGAAAGCTTGCAGCGTACAACTAATTTTGTCTGTGAGTATTTTCATATTAGATTCAACAGGACGTTTTACTCTGCTCATCTTGATATTTATACTTTTACAAACAGGTTAATTGAATTTCAAATATGCATATACGTGAAAATTCAGGGGATATCTACTGCAGCAAACATTAAAAATAAAGCTCCTTAAAGAAGAAAGAACTATGGAGAGAAATATAAAAGAATTTACTTAGAAGCATGTATCCCGATTGGAATTCATTAAGCGAACAAAATACCAATATAAATTATTGGTTAATACTTAATATTGTAGTAGGAGTATGTTCAAAGGAAATACATGCCATTATAGCTCTGTGTGCCATTTACATCCTGTTTTTATTACCTGGATTGTTTGCGTGTGCAGATTACATATCCAAAGTCGGTGTGTGCAAATTACATGTGTGTAAATTACCTTCTTTTAGGTCATATAGTCGACCTGGTTGGCAAGTTGGTATAGCGTTGGCCTTCTATGCCCAAGGTTGCGGGTTCGATCCCGGGCCAGGTCGATGGCATTTAAGTGTGCTTAAATGCGACAGGCTCATGTCAGTAGATTTACTGGCATGTAAAAGAACTCCTGCGGGACAAAATTCCTGCACATCCGGCGACGCTGATATAACCTCTGCAGTTGCGAGCGTCGTTAAATAAAACATAACATTTTTTTAGGTCATATACCTGAAACGTGTGTGCAGTTTACCGCCCCCGGGTAGGATAACCGTTACTCCACAGCGGTGGACAAGAACCTCTTCCCTGATAGAAGATTTGAGGAAAAATTTGTCGACAATTTCTCCCCCATGTTGAATTTCGAAGAGGGATACACCTTCAGTCAGCCGCGTATGGTTTAAGAGATAGTAGTCCGGTATTCCATCGGTCCCAGGTTAGACTGTGTTAGTCTCTTAAAAGAAGAGGGCACAGATTGGGACTGTCCTGACACGTAGACCGTTTGGACGGGCCCGTTGTGCTACCCAGGATGGAATGATGTGCAAGCCCTAAGGTCCTACCGCTCTAGGGGTTACTCCACGGGTCACCCCCGAACTCCATTTACAGATTGCAGAATCCCTTGAACTTTTCACATAGGCACCGCCGCTGTCTTTCAGCCCCGATCCCACGAGCCCAGGGAAGAGTCAACGGTACATAGCTCTACCACCAGCAACTAATGACCACTTACCACGTAGTCCAAGTTCGGTGGCGGCTAGCAACCAACTCCACATCGATCGCAGGTCCGAAATGGGGGTAAGAAACGGAGAAGTGTAGATGAAATTGAGTGTATTGGTGAAATGGTAGAGGGAAACGGGAGTACCCCGAAAAGAAATCTTGCGCCCAACACATACCAATACGGTAACAGAGATAAAACACAATGACTGTTTCAGCGTATGCATCGGGAAAAAAAAATAATGACTCGATACTGATTCTTGTACAGACCCAGAAACAAAATTTGGGGCACCTGAATTTTCCAAGTTCCAGTTACAACTTACTGCGAATGTTCAATGGATCTTGGGAAAATTTAGGTGGCCCAAATTTTTTACTGAGCATGTGCAGTATGTTATAACTGGAACGTGGAAAATTCAGATGGCCCAAATTTTTTACTGAGCATGCGCAGTATGTTATAACTGGAACGTGGAAAATTCAGATGGCCCAAATTTTTTACTGAGCATGCGCAGTATGTTATAACTGGAACGTGGAAAATTCAGATGGCTCAAATTTTTTACTGAGCATCCGCAGTATGTTATAACTGGAACGTGGAAAATTCAGATGGCCCAAATTTTTTACTGAGCATGCGCAGTATGTTATAACTGGAACGTGGAAAATTCAGATGGCCCAAATTTTTTACTGAGCATCCGCAGTATGTTATAACTGGAACGTGGAAAATTCAGTTGGCCCAAATTTTTTACTGAGCATGCACAGTATGTTATAACTGGAACGTGGAAAATTCAGATGGCCCAAATTTTTTACTGAGCATGCGCAGTATGTTATAACTGGAACGTGGAAAATTCAGGTGGTCCAAATTTTTTACTGAGCATGTGCAGTATGTTATAACTGGAACGTGGAAAATTCAGGTGGCCCAAATTTTTTACTGAGCATCCGCAGTATGTTATAATTGGAACTTGGAATATTCATTTTTTACTGAGCATGCGCAGTATGTTATAACTGGAACGTGGAAAATTCAGGTGGCCCAAATTTTTTACTGAGCATGCGCAGTATGTTATAATTGGAACTTGGAATATTCAGGTTACCAAAATTTTGTTTCTGGATCTGTACAATTACCTTCACATGAATTCTTCCTAATTTCTAATATCCAGTCTCCCTTGTTTTAAGTGAACTCGTCTGACTTGCACTTGCATAGTCAATTGTTGTCTTATCAGCGTGTGACGTCATAGTTTACTTTTGTACACATTTTATTTGGAAACCAGAGTTGCCATACGTACGACTATAGCCGTACGCATACGACTATTTTGACTAATTTTACGAGGTACGACCGCACTATATTTCGTACGCAATTTTGTACGACTATTTCACTGAAGGGAAAAAAATAATTTGGTACTTACGATGTTGGATTATAATTAAAATAAAATTGATGGTTAATTAGTCCCTTTTAGACAAGTTTTCTTCATTTAGTATATCCTGGACTATTATGAAAGAAATTGTCTTTTAAGGGAGAGGGTGAAATGCTTTGAAAATCGATCTGTAGCTATGCTTGTCATGCAAGTCATAATTTGTCATCTTGAGCTCTAGGTTTCACGTATACTTACGTTACATCGAAGTAATACGAGTTTAATTTTATTAACTTTCTTGTTTGTTCGATAAAGGAAATCTTTTATCAGTCAAATAGTACCGCAGTAGCATTAAGAAGTCCTAACGCGCCGACATTATAGAGGTGTCGGGCTTGAGTCGACTGTAGAGGAATTAATCTGATATAATTTTCAGCCGTCACATTTATTGGCCTATCTGCCGCCGCGCCGGCCAAAGATCATATTCTACTGACTTTAAATATAACAAAGTTATTTCTAACCAAGCGTCATCGTGCACGCCTTACTGCGATGACAGTGTTGATGACGAAGAAATGGGTGGGGATTTGTTTCAATGCTGAATGTCATTGTGGATGTGAATATTATTTAGTAGTATTTTTAATTGGAACTAAAAATTTACTGGTAGACATATTTTATATATAGTTTATTTTACGATTCTTTATCAACTGCGTAATTACATGACGGTGATAATGCCAACGAAATGACTCCAGCGCCGAAAGTTAACCAGCATTTGCTCTTAATGGGTTGAGGAAAATCCCGGAAACAACCAGATAACTTGTCCCGTCTGGGATTTGAACTCCGGCCCGCTCGTTTCACAGTCAGACGTGCTAACCATGACTACACAGTGGTGGAGTAGAAGTATATCAGGAAGTTGAGAAATGTGCGACAATTTTATGTTGAAGTAAGACAATTTTCTTAAGTTAGTACGACGGTTTCGATTCCCTTATCTGGCAACCCTGGTGGAAACTGTCCGCAGTCGGTTTGTGCAATAACGAAAGCGATGGTGCTGCTCCTTTTATCAACTTAGGAACTTCATTTTACACAATTTTTTTTTACACATTATCTCAGTCTGTAGGTGGATTATAGATGTGTCAAGTCCAAAAATATCACCACAATTAAACACTTAGTTATGCAGACATGATAAGGGATCAATAATAGACTAAAGGATAATACATAATAGCTGTTAAATTCAAGTACTCTACTGGGATTTAATGCTATGAATGTTTCATTAAATGCCTACATAGGGTGTTTTACCTGCGTTCCATTACATTCAATGCCGAGCGTAGCTCTTTTCCATCATGCAGATCTAGGTCTTACAAAGGTACTTGAAAATTTTCTTTCTTCCGATCTCACGCCCTGTGATTTCTTCTTGTTTTGGAGTCTTACAAAGCGACGTTACGATACAAGGGATCGAGTGTGTAAGGCAATTGTAGCGTCAGGCATTGCCACTTCGCAATTCCCCAAACATATTTCGAAGAATCAGAGCTGTGATGTAAAAGACCTCAGCTTTGTGTTGAGTGTGAAACCTATTTTCCTTACTCAATTCAGAAAACAACGACAATTTCCGACAAGTAGATAGTGTGGCGCTGTATAAAAAGGGGGAGGGTTGGTTGACTAGGGTTTGTAAGTTCGATATATTACAATTTTAAAACAATGCCTAAAAGTAGTCACAAAAATAAACGCTGCGTTTTTTCAGAAATACTCTGCACCATGCCACACACCAAATTTTGTAAGTGTATTACCACAGTCTACTATATACAATCACGAAGGTTGAGTTGTGAGGGTGCTAGGAACAATAGATTGTGCAGGTACTTTTTCACATTGTCTGTGATGAGGCGATAGTAGCGATCCTAGTGGTTAGCAACTATCTATGGATGCATATTTACTACGTATTGACTTCGTGACTGTATATACTAGACTGTGGTATTACTAAATTTTGTAATAACATGTAATTTCATTTTACACATTTTATAGAAAATGTCAGTAACTTTATTGGTTTCATATTTTTAAAGGAGAAAAAACTCTTCAGATATCATACATCAGTATAAAACTGAACTGGAAATAGCCCTGATCTTAATCAAACTGAGAATTGTTGGTATGTTATTGGAGACAAAAATTTCATACAGGAAGTCTACAAAAATAAATTTTAAGAAGTAAGAAAATGTGTGGCACAATGAATTTGCAACAGATTATTATATTAAATATACTAGGACATTTGAAAAGTAATGGCAACATAGTTACTGTTTCACACTAAATTTATTTAGATTACTTTTGACATTACATACTTCAAATTTTCAGAAGAAGAACAATTGTTTGTATGCATCTGAAATGTGACTAGTGTAATATGTAGCTAGTCGGCGATGTATGCAATGTAGGGGGGAAGGAACTGGCCAGCCTAACCCATTATCTCCTGATCTAGTTGCCTCATAAGCGTTACCTTCTTTGTATCACTTGTGAGGTTCAGACCTGTCTTCGGACAGTTGACTAAATAAACATACTTCAAATATAGTTTCCTGCCATGTCAACAACACCTTGCCAAATTCTTGGAGGAAGGCGGACTCCATCTACAGCAGCATTCTGGATATCTCACTAATTTTTCTAAAGCTCTTCTGATGTCAACTCTTGATTGAAAGCGAATGCCTCGCTTCCACTCAACTCCCAATTGTTCAGTATGGTAGAACTTCTCTCCCACAGGCTTCTTGTAATGCCCTAAATCAGTGAGTTGCATGTTTTACTTTTGCATTTGTTCGTACCTTTAGGACTGTATTGTTTACTACGAATCAGAAACAGCCATTTACAAAATATGGCTACTTCGAGACTTTCAATATTGGAAATTTATGAAACAGTCGCTGCTCTATTATGTAGTATAAGATTTTAATGGTCACCCCTAGGAGCACTGATTTACAACATGTATGTATGTATGTGTCTATGTATGTATGTATCCAACGTCTACCCACTTCACTTTACGTGATTGGGTTCCGCATATTGCGGATAGATGGCAGACTATGACGCATTTTTCTAGTAGTACACCACTTCGGCGGGCCACACATGATGTGTATCTGTGGAGAATTATGTCGTGTACTAGACTGAGTGTAAGTGTTCGTGTAAGTTTGTAGTGTCTGGAATGATGATGATGAGGAAGGAAGAAGGGGGAAACCCGGTGCCGCCATGTAGCCTCCTTCTGTCAAATAGCACCAAGGGGCCGTCAGGCTTAACGTCTCCATCCGACGGACGAATCACTATCAACAGCGACATATGCCTTCTCTTTATATGCACTGCGGAGAGATTTGGGATTTAACCCAGGCATATTGGTGCACAATTTAGTGATTAGTAGTTTTACAAGAAAATTTCTGACCCCGCCAGGAATCGAACCCGGGCCGGCTAGTCTGGAGGCAGATTCTCTACCACAGAGCTAACTCGGCGTACCTAATTTACAACATTGTTGCCGTTATTTATCGAATATCCTAGTATTATACATTCTATGCCTAACAGGTGCAAAGCAATTATTAAATCTCTTGGGAGACCTACGAAACATGGTAATTTATCAAAATCCAAATTCAATTGTATCTGCAATTTTTTGTTATGATAAGACGTACTATTCTAATCATTCATTCAATAAAATCGACTTTATATATTCATCTGTAACATTCTCATAAAAGGTGTTGCAATTTTAATATAGGCCTTATCTATAAAAGTTCATGAAATATGCTTTATAACCCTAATGTTCGTATAATTCTTATCACAAAGAACACGCAATGGCTACACGAGGGTGATTCAAAAAATAAGGTAACAAGAGCTCTCGCGGTGATATATTCCTTCTCTTGTTCGAATTTTCCGCCAGAGTCACAGC
Source organism: Periplaneta americana (assembly GCF_040183065.1). Lineage (NCBI taxonomy): Eukaryota > Metazoa > Arthropoda > Insecta > Blattodea > Blattidae > Periplaneta > Periplaneta americana. Next base: position 45,243,512 of record NC_091122.1, on the reverse strand, counting down.
AGCAGGTCACATCTTTATCACGCTGTCATTAGATGACGCATATGTTGCGTCAGATCCTCGCAATTTCAGTTGTAAAATGGCTACGCCCACGGAAACATAATCGAACGTGGAAATCGCTGTGTTATCCGGTTTTTGCGTCTGATGGACACGTCACCAGCAGAAATTCATCCTCAACTTGTTCAGGTATACGGTGCGAATGTAGCGCCTTCGATGGGAGGTACTGGACGATACTCCCTACAGCTCCGACCTGGTACCCAGTGATTTCCAACTCTTCGGACAGTTGAAGAAGCACCTGGATAGTAAGTGATTTAACATCGATACGGTCGTTTAACAAGCCATCATGACGTGACTTCAGGAACTTGAAGCAGATTTCTGCTATGCCGGCATCGATGCCTTGGTCTACTGTTGCAGCAAGTGTTTGGATAATCATGGTGACTATGTTGAAAAGTAATGCGTACCAGTGCCCTACTTCTGTGTATTAGTATTTGTGACTGTGAAATAAAGTTTGTGCATGAGAGCCCTTGTCACCTTAAATTTTAAGAACCTTCGTAAATATAACAGAAATGATTATTACACAATCACCTACCTGCTTCAAATATGCAGAATGATAATTTTGTTGGCCTCTGTTGTACGTGTATATTGAAAAATAACCAGAAGTGGACCTACTACGAAAGGTAGGCTGACCAGATTTGTTATGGTCCAGCAGGGGACATCGGCAATTTCAAGAAAAACCACAAACGCTTACCTAGTCACTCTCCGTTGAAATGTTGAAGAAAATACATGTAACAGTAGATACAACGATAGAACTTTGCACACTAAATTTGTAGAATATCTTAAGGTTTTGAATTAAATGCATAAACACACGTACCGGTAATTCCTGTATATAGATAATTATAGCCACTAACAATTCAATTTCAGTACTGATGCATGCATGGAAGTCTACCACATGATAGGCCTATTGTACACACTGAATTCTAACACATACATTTTACAAGTACTTGTCTGAAGAATGTATCTTTTTAAGGATCTGTCCATTCTATAGAGCTTCACACTAAGTTCTTCACATGAGGAATGAAAGCTTTTTTTTTTTTTTTTTTTTTTTTTTTTTTTTTTTTTTTTTTTTTTTTTTTTTTTTTCCCCCCCCACTTGTAGATCTAACAAAGTTTTAACTGTTTCAACTTTTTTTCTGACTTTTTATCAATCCAGATTGAGTTCACTGTGGAGAAAAGTCTTTCAACTGACGAATTACTGACTGAAAGACACATGATTAATGACACTGTTTTGAGAAGATTTTCAAACGGAATGAATTTTTTCTTGAAATGTTGAAAAATATCATACCACTTTCCACCTGTTGGTTTGTCACAAAATTTATCATTTTTGAACTACTTACAAATGGACGCTGCGGCAGTTCTAACGCTTCCACGCAACGCGAATGCTAAGTTGACCAAAGATAAAGATGCTATGTTCTTCTCAAAGAGTACAGAATATCTCATACTGTGCTCGCTGGTTCTTCTGTCTGATACTGAGAAGCGCTCAGAAATATGCTAGATTCGCAGCAGTTCCATTACGATCCTTAAATATTTGTGTGTAAAATTTTATTGAAACAAAAATCAAAGCTTCTGGGGACAAAATTATATTTCAGGGATATTTGCTTCCCGGGGACAGCAACTCAAAACCGGGGACGTCAGCCTAACGAAAGGTCATTGTAAGGATGGTTTTATAACGAACTGTGTTCGTCTGGAAAGAGGTTTCGCTCCGGTAAAGAGAAAATCGCTGTACAGGGATACAGGGACGACAGCAACACGCCGAAAGTAAATTTTTGGCGTTAGCGATGCTCACAATATGTAATTTCCTCAAAATCTCGACAAGTTTTCAGATCACATAGCTACTTTTTTCTCTTGAAACTTCTATAACGAGAAGGTGAAGTTAGTTTGAAGGACTTCAGCTGTCCAACCTCCATGTAAAAGGAAGAGACTTAACCTTTGTGCATAGCAATACTGATGTTGATAACCATAAAACTTCTTATTCAGATGGAGACACGTCTTGTTTAATTAACAGGTGGCGAATCATTCATTAAAAGTAATGAATGATAATACTGCCGTTATTGTCACACTTCTAAAGTAGTAATGACGTCATAGCAGTGGCTAACAAAGGCTAGATGTTCGCCCCTCCGAGTTGTGTACAAGCTCTTGAGCATGCGGATCATTGCCCAGCCACTTGAAGGGATATGGAGGAAGTAGATACAATGGCTCCGTTAGAAGTTTAACGGTCAAATAAAAGCTGTAGTATTCAACATTTGTATTAGACTCAGCCTGCTCTAATCAGCTTAACGAACTCTAAACAAAGAGCTTTCTTATAATAAAAGATCATAATCATCATGATGTAATACAAAGCATAAATTTTTCGCTCTTCAACTTACTATCCTGATCCGGTTTCACAAATATATATATATATATATATATATATATATATATATATATATATATATTTTTAGTTAAAGATATTCTCTCCAATATTTGCTTCCTAAATGTTGTCCGCCCACCAGCGTTGCCAACCCTTCGACTTGACTGGATCGCACAATTGGTTGCAAATTATCGTATAAAAATTGGCCTATTTTGGATTATTTTATATAAATCCTCTTCACAGTTTTTTTATTTAAAGATTGTTACTAACTGACTGACTAGCAATTAATTAATTAATTAATATACCTGTGAATTCAGTTCCAATATTTTATAAGTTTTCAACTACTTTAAACAACTTTAATTGTATTGTATTGTATTTATTAACATTCCATGGTATTCATACATTACTTCACAGCTAGAATATGGAACAATTCAAAAAACTTAATACTATTATAATGTCTTAATTTATAGTCACAGTCTAGATGAAATATATACAGAAGATCCATTTTTGAATCTTGCGTACACCACTTTTAACACTTGAATATAATTAATTGATGAACTAGTGGACTTACTCGTGTTATTTAACACGAGTAAGTCCACTAGTTCATCAATTAATTATACAGAAGAGATTTATAATATAGTCTATTAGTGCAACACGAATTTTTAGTATCAATTTCATGAAGCGTTATTGAATGTCATGAATTCACCTACAGAATAGAAGGCGTGAGAAATTAGGTACTTCTTTAATTTGGCCCTAAATAAATTATGTTTTGAGTTTCATTTTTTATATCGATAGGGAGGCTATGGAAATATAAAAATTGGAGATTTATCCTTCGAAGAGGTGGAAAAATTCAAATACCTTGGAGCAACAGTAACAAATATAAATGATACTCGGGAGGAAATTAAACACAGAATAAATATGGGAAATGCATGTTATTATTCGGTTGAGAAGCTCTTATTATCCAGTCTGCTGTCCAAAAATCTGAAAGTTAGAATTTATAAAACAGTTATATTACCTGTTCTTCTGTATGGTTGTGAAACTTGGACTCTCACTCTGAGAGAGGAACATAGGTTAAGGGTGTTTGAGAATAAGGTGCTTAGGAAAATATTTGGGGCTAAGCGGGATGAAGCTAGAGGAGAATGGAGAAAGCTACACAACTCAGAACTGCACGCATTGTATTCTTCACCTGACATAATTGAGGGCTTTACCGGAAGAAAGGCGGATAGACCTATACGCCCTTCTTCCGGAAAACGGTTTAAAATGTAGTGAATTATTATAGTAGCGAAGTTTTGTTTTGATTGTACTGTACATACCTGCAGGACAGGGCTGCTTGCGTGTATAAAATTTTATTCAGGTGCTTTTTAAAATCTTAGATTGCATGTATCTCAATTCGCCATATTGACGTATACGCCCTTTTTCCGGCAAACCCCTCAATTAGGAACATTAAATCCAGACGTTTGAGATGGTGAGGGCATGTAGCACATATGGGCGAATCCAAAAATGCATATAGAGTGTTAGTTGGGAGGCCGAGACGTAGCTGGGAATATAATATTAAAATTGATTTGAGGGAGGTGGAATATAATGACAGAGACTGGATTAATCTTGCTCAGGATAGTGACCGATGGCGGGCTTATGTGAGGGCGGCAATGAACCTCCGGGTTCCTTAAAAGCCAGTAAGTAAGTAAATAAGTAAGTAAGTAATAGGTTCATAAACGAAGAACAGTAACTAATTTTCCATTGAGAATTCATATTAAAGTCAGAGAGAGAAAATCGAGACATTTTACACAAGTTAGCTGGTGTGCCTTTATTCGTATGGGAAAGAATCTTTGTAGCTCACGTTCAAATATTGGGTCTCAGATATAATCTCAGTGGCTACAACTTCTGCAAGAGAAGAATTGGCGGGTGAGGGATAACGACAAAATGAAGATGGATTGCCGAAGTTGCTCAACTGAGATCAATTTCCAGCTCCGGACAAGAGACGTTCCTCGTAGGTTCGTGTGACATACCTTATCCCACGAAATGAAAACGTGCCCTAGTTCTGCGAGCTGAACAAATGCTTTCCGAGGTAACTGGGAGTCATTATTACGAAAATAAAGAATTCGCTTGAGCTATTTACTACATGAAAATTGGTAGTTCGCCGGATTTATTAAACTTAAGTCTTTTTAATGTGAAAAATTTATGTTTTAGGGTCTAATAATAATAATAATAATAATAATAATAATAATAATAATACTTTATTGCTTGAACAAAGATACATATTGATTTTTATAGCACCCCAGAAAGAGTAAGTTACATACTCGTGCTCAGGGGGCATTCCACATAAGCAGGGAAAGGATTTATATGTAAATACATATTTACTTATAAAGCTAATATAATTTATATTTTGCATTATCTTTATGTTTCACAATGTGTAGGGTTGAAAAATCCTACTTTTATTTTCCATATTTTTCCATATTTTAGAGTTTAGTACATATTTTCGTTAATTTCCATATATTTTCCATATTTCATATAAAACAGTCCATATTATATTAGGTTTAACAATAAAACAAAACAAAATTCCATTAACTTTTAAAAATACATTTCAACAATAGAGATTTAAACACATGTTCAGTAATCCCTTTAACATCAGAGTTATTTGAAAATTAGCAGTCCTATCAACAATGGGAAAGTAAGTTACAAAACTGTATTAATTTAATTTAAAATTTTTAACAGACTTCAGTTGTGCAGCTCAACAGTTAAATGCCAGTCAGAGTACACATAGGTTCAGTTTTGTAAATCATACTATAAAGACGGTAAATATGCCAAAAGTACGTCATTCAGTCAATTTAAAATCAAAACTAACAAGTTACATTTCAGAATTTAAAGAAGATGGTTTATCAACTGACAATAAAATATTATTTTGTAATTTGTGTCAGTGTGCAGTATCATCTACACAAAAGTTCCTGGTGCAACAACACATTACAACTAGTAAACATCAGGCCAACAAACAACTAAATTCCAAGCAGAGACAATTGTTTTTAACACAACCAACAACATCGAATGTAAGATCTGAGTTTAACATCGACCTGTGCCGTTCTCTCATCTCTGCTGATATTCCTCTCTACAAACTAAAGAATAAGGTCTTCAGGGAATTCCTTGAAAAATATACTCAACATACAATCCCGGATGAGTCAACACTTAGGAAGACGTATGCTCCATCCATCTACGATGAGACAATACAGAAGATAAGAGATGAAATTAAAGATAGTTCAATTTGGGTTTCCATTGATGAGACTCCCGACAAAGAAGGTAGACTTGTTGGTAATGTAGTTATCGGTTTGTTAAGTGAACAATATTCTGAACGAATTCTTTTACATTGTGATGTTCTAGAAAAGTGCAATAACAAAACTATAGTTAAACTGTTCAACGAAGCTATGGGTATCCTGTGGCCAAAGGGTATTATGTACGATAATGTGTTATTCTTTATTAGCGATGCTGCCCCTTATATGGTCAAAGCTGGACAAGCATTATCTGTTGTATATCCTAAATTGACTCATTTTACTTGTGTGGCGCATGCATTTCATCGTGTGGCAGAAGTGGTCAGAGACAATTTCCCTAAAGTAGATTTGTTGATTTCATCAGTGAAAAAAGTATTTCTCAAAGCTCCCAGTAGAGTTAACGTGTTGAAAGAAATGTACCCTGAAATTCCATTGCCACCAAAGCCAATTTTAACTAGATGGGGTACATGGCTAGAAGCAGTTGAATATTATGCCGAACATATAGACTCTATTAACAATGTTCTCCTTGCATTGGACTCTGAAGATGCAGTCTCAATTGATACTGCGAAAACAGTTACCTGTGACATAAGTGTGAAGAATGACTTAGCTCACATTCAGCATACATTTTCATGCATCATAAAAACGCTCAAAAGTCTCCAAAATAGGCACCTTTCACTATCTGAAAGTTTTGAAATTATAAATAGTACTGTGGAACAACTGAATCGTGGTAGAGGTAAAGTTGCAGATGCAGTAAGAGCTAAGGTGGACACTGTACTTTCAAAAAACCCTGGATATGAAGAACTACAAAAGGTTGTTGCTGTGATGAGTGGTGAATCAACAGTGAAGATTAACTTGGACTTATCCCCAGCAGACATTGTGAAATTGAATTATGTACCAGTTACTTCTTGTGACGTCGAACGCTCTTTTAGTCAGTATAAATCTATCCTCAGAGACAATAGAAGAAGATTCACTTTTCAGCACTTGAAAGAAATGTTTGTAACCTATTGTTATGGTAACAGACAATAAAAATTGTGTTTTGTTGAAACTACATTGGAAGATAAGGTACGTCCATTATATTTTTTGTTTAGTTTGATTAAAATGTACCAATATTTAACGTACATAGTCATTTTTTTATAATTTTAAGTCCATATTTAATTCCATATTTTGGTAAAAATCCATATTTAATTCCATATTTTGGTAAAAATAACTACATATATATTTACATATTTCATATATTTTTAGTCCATATAAATCCGTTCCCTGCACATAAGTAAATGTTAAGATACTTTATTGAATAACAGAGTAAAAAAGTAATAAAAAGAAAAAAGCAGAAGAAAAAACACATATCACAATAATTTAACTTTAAATTTTAATAGATTTTTTAAAATAAGGAGCATTAGCAAATTGTATGTTTGGGAGTTTATCTATTATCATGTTATAAAACCTTGGACCGAAATTGCTACTGTGATTATATGCTACAGTTGTGGTACATTTAGGAACTGTCGAGCATATGAGGGGTTCACAACCAGAGTGGACCAAGTCCATCTGGAATAGTTCTGAGGTATTGAGTCTTAAAGCTCCTGGCTCACGCTTAGCAACCTTCACCTTCCATAGTAAATGCTGCTCTCTGTGGAGTAACAAATGAGTTATGGACTTTGTTTGTTATGGCAATGAATAAATCTAAGTTTTCTTCATCCGAGATTGTATTACTCCACAAACTGATCACTGGTGGACTTGGTCCACTCTGGCTGTGAGCCCCTCATATGTTGTCTGGTCTTTGGTTTTATATTTATGTGAATATAAATTAAATATGTTTCTGTTTTTATGTACGAAATTCAGTAATACATTGTTATAAATTTGATGGAAGTCAAATACTTAAAATTCTGAATACAGCAGCTCTGAAGGATAATCAAGAGGTTTATTAAGACATTTTTATTATTTTGTTTAGCAGAATTACTGGCATGAGGGAGGTACTGTAAGCACTACCCCATCCTATAATACCGTATTGTAATATAGCTTGTACTAATGCGAGATAAATCAGTCGTGAAGTATGGACAGTCAATAATTTCGTAGGATGACAAAATAATGAATAATTTTTCTTAATCTATGGCACAGAAAAAGAACATGTTTATCCCAACGTAAATGTTGGTCGATTATTATTCCGAGATATTTAATTTGAGGAGATTAATTTAGGATAGAACAGTTACAACAATTGGATGTATGAATTTTTAAACACAAGAGCGAATCAGGAGATTTCATACCAACAGATGTTAACGAAAATGGTACAACCGCAGTTTTAGAATGATTTAAGACAAGTATGTTGGAATCAAACCAATTTTTAATCAACGTGATGATATTGTTTGCATTAAAGTAGGTATCATCCCAAGTTTTACCTGCAAAAATAACAACCGTGTCATCCGCATACGAAAATATCTCAGCATTAAATTTCTTTAAATTAATTGCCAATAAATCATTAATATATATTAAAAACAAAATTGGACCGAAGACAGTCCCCTGTGGGACACCGATATTGATATTTCGAGAGCTATGAATTATAACATGTTAAGGAAATAGTCCACCGCTTTGAAGCTGTGGTTAGCGTGTCTAAATGTGGAGCTAGCAGTCCCGCGATCGAATTCTGGTCGAGACAAGTTGCCTGATTGAGTTTTTTTTCAGGATTTTCCTTCACGATATTAAGAGCGGGATAACTTTCGGCTCCGGATATGGGTTCATTTCTCCGTCATTATCACCTTCATCTTTATCCATCTTGCTTCCGTCCATACTATTATGCATCCTATCATACGGAGGTAACAGAATCCGACTTAATGGGTGCCTTAACCTCAAAAAGTAGGCACAAGCGAAAATAGCTGTACCTTAATATGAGCGACGTTAGTAAAATGAAAAGGTAAGGAAATTTCAACATCTGACGTTACTTAAGCCTGGTTCAGACGGTGCGTGTTTCTGTGATGGATTCCAAGGTGGCTAGCAGGCTGGGTGCCGTGATGGCTACGGTGCTGGGTTCCGTGGTGGCTGCAGTGATGGTTTTCGTTCACACGGAGCGAGCTGCCTTGCATGCTGGATCCAAAGAGTTTGAAAAGAAGGCTCTGGTTTGAAGTATTACAAACTCTTTGGCTGGATCCCAGTTTGGAAGTTGGAGATGCTGGCGCGGTACGATTTATAAACAACAAATATGGAAGCTGTATGTGAAGCTGTACGAAGAAGACGTTTAGCAGCCTTTGCTGTTTTGCTAGCTTTGAACGCTGAGGAGACGGATCAAATTAAAAAGAGTAGAATGTGGAGCCGAAAATGGTTACTGCTTAGAAATACGGGCTAAGATGTCTTAACAGTGCTGTTTGTATAGCATATAAACATGTTTCTTCTCTGTACGCCTCAATTAAAGTTCTGACTTGATCTTTGGTCCAAGCGTAGGAATTCATAATCAAAATTTTTGACTTGCTCTCTTAAGGGGAGAGGATGGTATTTTTCAAAACTTTTTTCCTATTCGGTGTAAATTATTAATTTTTTGTATGTAGAGAGCTCATAGCTGTGGCAACTCAACCAAATAAAAATATTTTGAAAAAAAAAAAATTATTTGGGGGCCCAAATTTGAAAAAAAATATATATATATAAATACCCAATGCAGGATTGTACTAAAACCGATATATCTAAACCGTTTTTAAAGATAGATTCAAACAGTTTTTGCAATGTATTTGCAAAAGTATGTTCTACAAACTGTCTGTAACAGAATTTTGATTTTAGTCCCTACGTTGGTAAAATAAACAATTAAAATTTAATGACAACTTTCTGATTTCCTTTCTTGCAAATAAACGCACGTATTTTTTAAATGAAATCAATTAACAAAATTCTGTTACAGAGAAAAGTTTCCTAATAGTCTAAAGAATGTGTGTTCTAAATATCATGCATGTATCTTTAATAGTTCAGAAATTATATTCATTTTGTCTTGCAATGTAGCAAAAAAAAAAAAAAAATGAAGTTACTGGAAACCAATAAAAGCGGGCGTGTGATTTAAAAATCCATAGCGCAGGAAGTTTAAAAATGACGTCTCAACATCCGACAAGGGCACAAATACCCACAAAATGTTATGCAACGTATTGCACACATCTCAAAGGGTATTTTAAATAAAAAAAAACATTTTTTGAAAATTTAATTTACCGGAAACAACAATAAAAGTGGGCGAGCGATTTAAAAATCCATAATGCAGGAATTTTAAAAATGGCGATCCACACATATCACAGATTATTTTAAAGAATTTTTTTTTTTTGAAAATTTAGTAATTTTTCATCAAAAATACCATCCTCTCCCCTTAAAATAGTAGCTTCCCGAGGTTGATCCACACTGTTGTTTTCTCGCTCCCAAGGTCCCAGAACAGTCTAGATAACACTCATGATAAGTAAGAAACTAACCATAAGTGGAAAACAACTAAAATTCTACATTAACAATAGTAAATGTTGCAACAAAGCAATTAAACAAGAAGTTTAAAAGAACTAAAGTTCTATATTTGATTATTCTATCTTTAGAAACTAAGAAATACATAAAAAAAAAGATTTAGTTGGAGAACAACCATTTTGGTAACACTGAACCAGCACAGAAGCACGCAGGAAAAATAGCAACGAACCTACCCTCGAAATCCAGCAAGCTAGCCATCCACGGAGCCACCAGAGCGCATTATTAACGGTGAGTGACCACGCAGGCGACCCATCCGCGCAGCCACCTTGGAATCCATCACAGAAACACGCACCGCCTGAACCGGGCTTTACTTAGCAACAGGAATGCGTTAGTCACACTATTATGACGCCACTTAGTAACAGATCAGACCCTTACATACATACATACAGTATAGTATAAGGATAAGTTATTTGGGAAGATAAAAAGGTTAAAAGTCAGAATTAAGTGATAAGGATCCAAAATAGGTTACTTATATTCTGCAAATAAACTAGAATATTAGAGGGTATAATTTGTCTGAAAATAGGCTCATCAAAAAGATAGTAAATATGTAAATACTGTAAATATTTAAATGCTAGAATATGTAAATAGATCCTTGTACTTCATAGGTTATGAATAGGAAAATAAGTTAGACTAAGAAGTACTAATATTATCTTGGCAGTTACACATAGTAGATGAACTACACTAATCCATATTTAATCTAGAACGGCAACATAATAATATATAAGTAAATGGATTATGTACTTGAAAGTAAACCTAGGCATGTAGTATTACTTCTCATTTGTAATGGAACATCCTGCTCAAAAAAGGTATATACATACATACATACATACATACATACATACATACATGGGCAGGTCTTTCACTGCAAACCCAGCATTCTCCAATCTTTCCTATTTTCTGCATTCCTCTTAGTCTCCGCATATGATCCACATATCTTAATGTCGTCTGTCATCTGATATCTTATTCTGCCCCGAACTCTTCTCGTTCACCATTCCTTCCAGTGCATCCTTCAGTAGGCATTTCTTCTCAGCCAGTGATCCAACCAATTCCTTTTTCTCTTTCTGATCAACTTCATCATCATTCTTTCTTCACCCACTCTTTCCAACACAGCTTCATTTCTTTTTCTGTCTGTCCACTTCACACGCTCCATTCTTCTTCATATGCACATTTCAAATACTGAACTACCTTCCTTCTTGTTTCTCCCTCAAATATTCCATCCTATGAAATTTCTTTTATTCCCTTGAAAACTATTTCCGAGGAAAGATTCCAGCTATTCGAATGCTGACACTTATTCAACTCACTGTGGATGTGCGCGATATGTCATGTCACTTCAGCAGACAACCATAACCCGCAAGTTGGCTACAAAATGTAGGATATGACGTTTACGTGATGGAGTGTGACGCGAGATCCACTAGGATAAGCCGTTATGTAGATTTACAATCTACAGAGATTGTTACACGGCTACAGTAAAATAAGGCACAGATGTGGCCATTCGTTTTAACGATTAATAGTTTACGACCTTAGTAGAAGTAAGTTAGAGATTAGGTCAATAAGTTCACGAACGGATGTATGTGAGAGGTAAACAAAAGAATTCCAATTTCTGTATGTCTACAGTACTCTATATTTATGTTAACAGTAAATAAAAGTAGCCTCACTTCTGGGTTTAAGTATGTTTATGTTTATTTAAAGGTAAACAAAAGAAATCAGAGTAAGGTGTACAGGCTGGAAGGAAACCATGGCACCAAACAGAAAGTTGCAATATATCATGAGAGATTTGAAACTAAGAAATCTCATCCACTCTCGTTAAAGAACCGACTAAAAATTTTGCATCTTCATGATTTATATAGTGGACCCCTAATCCTTTGAATAGGTATTATATTAAATATATTTTATTTAAATCTTGTGGTTACAGTGTTTGGTAATTTATCCTTAATTAAAAAAAAATAAGAATTCTGAAAGATGGTACAGATGCCAATAAGAAGTTAAAGTTTTTAAATATACAGCAATATACAGCACTTCGATTATTGCGATTCTCTATTCACGAATCTAAATACTGATCTTGCCCATAGACTACAGCGTGTTCACAATATCTGCGTTCGTTTCGTTTGTAACATTAGAAAATTCGATCATGTAACGCCGTCACTAGGATTGTTGTCTTGGAGTCCACTTAAAGAAAGAAGATTCGTCAACTCTCTCTCTTATTACTATTTAAAATCATCCACACCTCCACACCCTCTTACCTAGCATCTCGTTTTGTTTACCTTTCACTACCTCGAACCCAGAACATGTACCTTCTCTCTATTCCTCTGCACAGAACATCCTTCTACTCATCATCTTTCAGCATATCTATTCCACGCCTCTGGAATTCTCTCCCTGACCATGTCGGACAATATCAAAATTCAAATTTCAATTAAAAAATCACATTCTAGTTCATGGAATTGCTTGTTGAACACCTGTCAGGTTGCGAAACTTCGGCTTAACCCATGACATATAGTAAATATTGTAACTATGTTGTTGTAAAATTGAAAATTAATATGTAATGTATTTATTATTATTAGGCCTATTATTATTATTATTATTATTATTATTATTATTATTATTATCAGTTATCACTATCATCATTGCTGTCTCTGTTTTCTTTCTTTTTTCTTGTATTAGCTCGATGAGAGCTCTGTAGTGTTCTTTTGACTCTGTTGACCCTCTATAGGGCTTTAACTTAATTTGTATTATTTTCATCAGTGTTTGTATTTCTTTTTTGTATTTAGATGTGCTATCTGGTAGGATGGAAGAGAAGGCCTTATGGCCTTAATCTTGTCAGATTAAATAAATAAATTATTATTATTAAATGAATAAATAAATAACTAGTGAATAACATAATAGTCACCAAAAGATTTAAAAAATTAAAATGGAGATACAGCGTAGTCTAGTAATTATTTTATCCTTTAAGGGAAGATATAGGCCTATATATTGAGGCACGTAGGCCTATATAAGAATTATGGTAACACTTGCTGATAAATAATAATAATAATAATAATAATAATAATAATAATAATAATAATAATACCTGTTATGGCTGTGTATTCAGTGTAATGCCCTGCAATGACGCTTCTATATACTACTACTAAATGAACCGTTAAGCAAAGCAACATATTACATTTTCTCCGACAGAGCAGCGAATAAATTCCTCTTCCCATTCTCTAGTAAATCTTCTGTTCCTGCTCGTAGAGACAGAAGGTTTGTAGAGCGACATGGTACCGACACTGTTTACCTTCAGTACGTGAGCTAGACAGAGAGCAATGTACAGGAAACTCCCCTTACCAGTATGAATGTCTTTGATTACACGATGTAATCACGATACCCAGCTAATTTATAGAGTGGACTCCTAATCCTTTGAAAAGGTATTATATTAAATATATCAGATTTAAATCTTGTGGTTACAGTGTTTGGTAATAAATCCTTAATTAAAAAAATAAGAATTCTGAAAGATGGTACATTTGGCAATAAGAATCTAAAGTTTTTAAGCAATTTCTCTTTTTAAGTAAAGTGTGTTTAAAAGCGCTTTACTTTAATAATCTGTTCACGTTTGCATTCTTGGATGAAGAGCGGGTTTGAACCGCACAGAATGTACGTGATATAAACTCCATCTGAATGCATATTTCCTCCACATGTGATTTGCGGTAAAGGAACGTGCGTTCCCAGAAGCTTCCTTGCGGTCCCTTCAGAACCATTCGCCCAAATCTATTGAGTCGCGCTTGCGGTTCTGGCTTGCATACAAATCATCTCCGAATGAAGACATACCTCGCGTTATTTCTGAATGTGTGTAGCGGATTTTCGAAGTTGCCACCGCATACTGAGGGAAACAGAATAATACACTGATGTAATGAACTGCATCACGAGTCTGGAAGTATCTCTGTTGCTCAATCAAGCATGAAGCACAGCTCGCAATTCTCAGAATGGGAATTGCATACCTTAAGCATTGCTCACACTGTTGTTTAGCCTATACAGTGGTGAACGCTTTGTACTGGGACCTCTGCACTAAATGCCCCAATTTTTAAGGGATTAGGTACAGCTTACAGCAGTAAAATTATGGAAATATTCAACATGTTTTGCCTTGTACAATAATGAAAATTAGTATGTGTAAAACACTGTCATTCTGCTATATGAAAATATATATATATACATATATATATATATATATATATATTTTGTGCGAGATCGTGCGTATTTGCTTGGTTTCCGCACAAAATCAATCCGCGGAAAGTCTAAAATTCCACATTCAGTATTCCCAGCCTAACACACACATAACAATTTCCCTCTTCTTATCGCTTAAGTGACATATTGATTTTACTCCTTTAGGCTTTTAACATATTATTTTTAGAGACGTTCAATATAGTAATAATTATAAATTGGAAACTTACCACTGCAATTTCACCTAAATTGCACTGTTAATTATTGTTTTTAAATATTTGCAAAAATTAAGTAAACTCTACAACTCCACTAAAGTTACTGCATTCGTGATGTAATTAACATTAAGGAAGGCGTGAAAAAATCAACAAGATTCCAGACTCATCATAGACTGGGGGGGGGGAAAAAACACAGACGTATATCACGGCCTCCTGGAGTATAGTAAACACAGAAAATATTTTAAAGCAACAATGTTGAAGATAGATATTTTTCTTTTGCAAATTTCCCGTCATTGAACAGAAACCAAGATGGAGATTTTATTGCAACTAATTAGAAATTCCTCTTTTAGGTAATAAACGATCTTCGCACAAAATAATGTACGGTACACGAGCGGTATGTTTTCTTTCAATTCTCGGAAATTAAAAAAGCTCAACTACGTTTCGCTTTTTCAAACTTTTCCTCGAACATGAAAACTTCAACATACCGCTCTTGTAACGCATATTATTATTACGATTTAAAATAAAATTATTTACATTTTTTTTCAAATTTCAAAATGGTGGCAGTTCACTGTGCAGTGATGAAGCGTTTTCCTCATAACTCAAAAATCATCCAAGGTTCTGTGATGAATTTTTTGTGTGTATTTATGGATGTCGTGTCTACAATATGATGCAAAATCACTTCTCTACCTTTGATAGATTGTCTGATAAAAAAATAAATCCTTTTAAAACAATGGTCAAATATCAATAGGCCTATTGTATATGTGTTTGTATTTACTCATACTGCAAATGGGTATACACCCGGTGGCAGTGGTAACTAATTACACTCAATAATGGCACAACTAATAAAAATCAATAATTAATAATAATAATAATAATAATAATAATAATAATAATAATAAAATAATAATAATAATAATAATAATAATAAGGAGCATCCTAAATTAAATGAAGCATGGTCACTTAAAATAACATTTAAAGTAAATCTAATTTGTATCTTAACCCTAAGTTCGAACTAAGACCCAAGAGTGTGACAGGTTCATACCTTCCTTACGGTACTACACTTATTTCGCTGTCAACTCACTCACTGCACTGATTCTACCTGATTTCACTAACACTTCTAACCATTTCACTGTTCATATATTTTGCATAGCCACTTCACTCACACCAACACACTTCACTTACACAATAGACTTCACTGACACTACACATTTCACTGACACAACACACTTCCTCACTGATAGAACACTTCAAATAAGATATCAATTACACCCTTTAATTAGTTACTACCGTCTATTAGTAAAGTCCTTAAGCCTATTTTTAAATACATTTTTGGTTATTGGTAAAGCCTTTAGTATGTCTGCAGTAAAGCATTCCAGTCCCTGATAGTACGATTGAGAAAAGAAAACTTTCCAGTGTCCGTCCTCTGTCTTCTTTCCCTCAATTCTCTTCTAACACAAAACAAAAAGAGGGAGAACATGAAAAAGTTAACAAGTTTAAGAGTTATGAGAGAAACGCTTCATCACTGCACAGTGAACTGCCAACATTTTGAATTAAAAAAAAAACATAAATAACTTTTTAAATCGTAAAAATATTTTTTCATATAGCAGAAGGACAGTGTTTTACACATACCAATTTTCATTATTGTACAAGATACAGTAATGGAGGAAAAAAATGTTGAGTATTTCCAAAACTTTTACTGCTTTAAGTTGTACCTAACGCTTTAAATCACTTATGTGAAAAATATTCAACTAGGTCTATATTGATAACACGTTATGGTAGTGTACTGTCTTGTATGTATTTACATTCCGTGGTATTCATACACCGCTTCACAGCTAGAATATGAAAGATATAAAGAAATCTTAATGTTACTATTAAGTCTTAATTGTAGTCACAATTTCACTCACTTACTTACTCAATTATGGCTTTTAAGGAACCCAGAGGTCCATTGCCGCCCTCACATGAGGCGTTCAGAGCTAAAGTGGATCAGGTCCATGAGCCGTAGTTTTGAGATAATAGGACTTAAAGTAAACTTGCTCTAGTGGATTATCTAATTTCACTAGTAATACTTTTATTGCTCCATTCTCAAATTCTAGATTTATAAAATATAAACATTGTGATGTTAACTGATGCAACGCTTTGGCGACTTGATCCACTATGGCTCAGAACATCGTGAAAAAATAATCTGAGCCAAAAGTGACTGGTGTCACCTACCGGCGAATGCTTGGAAATTAAGACTTGGTCCATTACTGCTCGGAAAAGATCCAACTTCAGACAATCAGAAAATGAATTAAACTCAATGAATGAAAATTTGTGACTTAATCCACTTTAGCTCTGAACGCCTCACATAGGCCCTAAGCCCGCCATCGGTCCCTATCCTAAGTAAGATTAATCCAGTTTCTATCATATCTCACCTCCCACAAATCCATTTTAATATTATCCTCCCATCTATGTCTCGGCCTCTCCAAAGGCGTTTTCCCTCCGGCCTCCCAATTAACACTCTATATGCATTTCTGGATTCACCCATACGTGCTACATGCCCTGCCATCTCAAACGTCTGGATTTAATGTTCCTAATTATGTCAGGTGAAGAATACAATGCGTGCAGTTGTGCGTTGTGTAACTTTCTCCATTCTCCTGTAACTTCATCCCTCTTAGCCCCATATATTTTCCTAAGAACCTTATTCTCACACACTCTTAACTTCTGTTCCTCTCTCAAAGTGAGAGTCCAAGTTTCACAACCATACAGAATAATAATAATAATAATAATAATAATAATAATAATAATAATAATAATAATGATAATAATAATAATAACAATAATAATAATAAATACATTAATTATTAATTGTGAATTTTTACAACAGCATAGTTACAATATTTATTGTATGTAATGGGTTAACCCGAAGTTGCGCAACCTGGCATGAACTAGAATGTGATTCTTTATTTTAAATTTGAATTATTTTGATACTATCCGACAGTGTCTGACATGGTCAGGGAAAGAATTCTGAGGCGTGGAATCGATAAACTGAAAGCTGATGAGTAGAAGTAGTTTAGTAATTTTTGTGAATGTAGCTTGCACAACAATGGAAATACACGTTTTTTTGCCTACTCTGAAAAATGGCATTACTGTGACAAAACACGTTTTGTAAGTTACCTCGTCATATACAGGGTGATTCACGAGGATTTACTGTCCCTTACGGAGCTTATTTCCGAAGACATTCTGAGCAAAAAAGTCATATAACATGTGTCCTAATATCAATATTTTCAGAATTACAGTAATTTGAAGTTGTTAGTAAAATACCTTTTTTCTTTAGTTTGAAGGGTAAACAAATATTACAAATAGAGAATGAACTATTCAGAAGTATCATTTCTTTAATTGGCTAGTGTTCTGAAGCTAAAAATGTGTTGTTGATTGCTTTGTACAGATTTTGTTTTTCAATTTTTAACTAAAATTTACATCGTTTTTACGCACTTATCATAAAAATTGTTACAAATCATACGACTTTAGGAACTTGATTCTTTACAGTTTAATTATGCATCCTAATGTACTGTCTTAAAGAATTTACAAGAGTGGCGTGATTTGTAACAATTGTTGTGATAAATGCGTAAGAAAATGTAATTTTGTGCTTAAAAATCGAAAAAAAAAAATTCTGTACGAAGCAACTATGGAATTCACAACACATTTCTAGCTTCAGTTTATTAGCTAATTAAAGAAGTAATATTCCTGAATAGTTCATTCTTTATCTGTAATATTCTTTTACCCTTAAAATTAAGAAATAATGGTATTATACAAACAATTTCAAATCAGTGTAATTCTGAAAATATTGAGATTAGGATAAATGTTTATATATCTTCATTACACAACTTTTAACTCTTTATCATTTCGGAATATGTATTATATGTCTTTCTTGCGTTAAATTCTGTCGTACCTGGTTAACATGTTTCTACCTGGTATTGGCCTTCTTCAGAACGGGTTGTTACTGATTCTTGGTGCCTTTTGTTTTGTTTCCTGTGGGGGTGTGTTTGTGTAGTGTAATGTGGAGTCAAAGAGTGAGTGTGTTCTGAAATTGAGTTGTGTGTTGAGAATTTCAGTTGGATTTGTTTTTGTGTGTCTATATATTTAATATTGTTCTAATGTGTTTAGTTTCCGGCTTTTTGGTTGGATGTGTAGAATTTTCATGTCTGTGTTGATGTCTCTGTAGGTGTGGTTAGCATCTGTGATGTGTTCTGCATATGTGCAAGTGTTTTGTAATTTTGTTATGGCTGTGATGTATTCTTTGTAACGTGTTTGAAATGATCTGCCTGTCTGTCCTATGTAAAAGTTGCTGCAGGTGTTACATTTGAGTTCGTATACGCCTACAAAAACATCTTAACACACAAACAACACAAACTAACAAATACAACCACACCGGCGTATACAAACTCAAATA
The DNA here is from genome assembly GCF_040183065.1 of Periplaneta americana. NCBI lineage: Eukaryota > Metazoa > Arthropoda > Insecta > Blattodea > Blattidae > Periplaneta > Periplaneta americana. Next base: position 45,224,553 of record NC_091122.1, on the reverse strand, counting down.
TAACACCTGCAACAACTTCTGCATAGGACAGACAGGCAAATCATTGCAAACACGTTACAAAGAACACATCACAGCCATAACAAATTACAAAACACTTCCACATATGCAGAACACATCACAAATGCTAACCACACCTACGCAGACATCAACACACATATGGAAAGTCTACACATCCAACCAAAAAGCCAGAAACTAAACACTTTAATGTTTCTTACACTAGAACAATATTAAATATACAGACACACAAAAACACATCCAAATGAAATTCTCAACACACAACTCAATTTCAAAACAAAAGGGCCAAGACCAGCAACAACCAGTTCTGAAGAAGGCCAATATCAGGTCGAAATATGTTAACCAGGTACGATAGAATTTAACACGAGAGAGACATTTTCCGAAATGTTTACAGACTGACATTTCTTGCTCAGAATATCTTCGGAAATAAGTTCCGTAAGGGACGGTAAATCTTAGTGAATCATCCTGTACATTACTTCGAAAAAGAATTATGCGTACTTGACTTAGGTTTTGCACAAGACGGCTTATCTTCATTGCTGTATTTCTCATATAAAGAGAGGTATTCCGCGTGTTTATTTTTTTTCAGCTAATCAATGAGAGTGCTTCTCTTTACAGACAGCTAGCTAGTATACAACCTAGTCAAATGGCATGCTCAGTGTTATCGGATGTAGTAACAACCTATTTATAATGCTACGATGGCATAAAATATCCTGATTATTAATAACAAATATTCTTGGAGTCAAGGAAAACCTCAGATAAGTATCATGAAATTCTAGAGCAGCTAAATTGCGAGGGTTAATAGGTAACAGTTTTGGTATGTACAATAAATAGCTCTATGGCATGTTGAGAATGCAGGCGTAGTGTAAATGAAGTGGCATTACGCTGGAGTCCATTAGAAGAAACGGAAGCGAGTGCTCGTTGTTGTCTGTCTGCTGATCCGCGATGAAGAGCGATACTTCATACATCGGCTAGACTGGATTGTAATTTAACCGTTTGACGTTGAAGGGTTGTTAGGTTAGCGTTCGGCTAGCGGAACTATAGCTACTGGAAATTCAATAATTGAGGGCTTGGCTGGAAGAAGGGCGTAATTCGAATTACGGCGTTTCTCCGTAAAATGGCTATATACGTTCTTTGGCGGCGTTTGTACCAACCACCAAAATATTATGCCTCTAGTCCCAATAGATTGCAATAGAGAGGTATTATTGAATTGCGTCCGTCTTCCATCTCACTAGACTATACGGCATTTCGGAAGGCGGTCAGCTGCTATATGCGCCGTAACATTTCTGGTATGTGACGTCACAAGCTTGTACAGTAGAACCAATCGGAATCAGTCTATAACAAGTACTTCCCGAGTTCGTTTGTTCACGTGTGAGTGTTTCAGTACATTGAATAAGTGAAACTAACATTTACTATGTGTGTGTAAGATAAATAAATGGAGGAAGAGACTGCAAAAGACAAGGATTGCACAGGCAGACGCGAATAATAGTGTTTAAGGTGTATACTTATTTTAAAAACGTTGACGAGCAGAACGCTGCCGGCCATCTTGATGCTGACTGCAACGTTGCCAACACGCAAGAAACGACTGCAGAATCATGTGATGTAGGATTGAGAACAGTGCAAAGAATATTGTTAGTGAAGGAAACAGGGTTTGTTTGGTGTCATGCTTACAGTAATCAACGGCTAAGGTCATTATTTTCTTTTGATAATTTAAATTCTCTCCGGCGCTATTTGTACCATTACACGTGCGCGTGAAGTACGATGTGGCAATGTTGTACGCTGCCTTGCTCTCTCTATCTGTCTCTCTCGACGCAAACGCTAGCAGACTACCGCCTTCCGAATTGCCGTCGACTCTACTGTGGTTCGAAAAGCGGTGCAAGGGCATGGATGAATATATAATAGTATGCGAAACTGCAATCAGCACCATCTGACGAAAGGGGTTCAAATAAGATGATCAGCGCCCGACGTCGTGGGTGGTGAACATTAGAACTACGTGTTGGTAGATTACCCAGAGTTCTATATTTATCTGTTGGTTCGAGACGAACAGACGATGCTTGAGAATAGAAGATGGCAGCCAGAAACTTGCTAATGAGTGGACATAAAGTGTGTGTATAAGCAGTGTATGATAAACAGTGATGTTTATGGACGTTGTAGTGTTGTTGAATGTATTGTAAAGTAATAGTAATATAATAAATTTAACTATCTAAGTAGTTTTTGCAGACTTTTCCATTGCGCTGTACACTAAATACCCAAAGAATACAATCCTAGTTATCTAACCTTTTGCTTTATTTTCTGTCTCTGTTTGGTTATACTTTAATTGGGTAGTTTAAAATAGATCGTCTCTTTTATCTTCCTGTTTGCTCCGGTAAGAATTTTCAGTGGAAGATGGTGTGAGAAATAAAAATGTAAATGTATTATTTTAAATTGTGTTATTTGGGAATATCGATGAAGGTGGGAGGGAAAGAATATTTTCTGCATAGTTTAACATTTTCGTCACCAGGTGCCCTGCTAAATGGATGGAGTAATTAGTTTTTGTTTTCGCTACTTGGTGCGCTGCTAGATAAAACAAATTCTCCACCGTCCAAAGATGATAGCAAGATCAGTTTCTACATTAGCGCTTCTAGCATGTGTTACGGGAAACTCAGTAAATTTCGCATCCTATTATATATTTATCCATGCTAAGGGTGTTCGCGTTATCTGATGAATGTTCTGATCTATCCTATCTTTTGCCTAATGGAAGCGAATATAACATTTCTGATGTTGAAAGTTTCAGTGAAAATGAATTACATACGGAAAGGTAGAAAACGGAAACGGTTTAACAAACTATGAAAGAATAATCTAGCAAGCGACGACGAAATTACGGCAAAGCTTACACAAGTAGGTCAGGAAAAGTGGTGAAAGAAATACAGTATTACTATTTATTTTTGTCAATGGAGAATGAATATAAGGTGCTAATAATAGTCTATAGGCGAATGCAGTGGTATAAAATGTTAGATCCAGGCTAGCAGTCAGTCATTTAGGAACGACCATATTTTTGACAGGTTAGCAGCAAAACATTTAAGCCAGTTGCTGCCAGAAGAAATATGAGATTTCTACAGAGGAACAAGCCATTTTCCATTGAGCATTTTGGGAAACTGGAACCAAAAGCCAACAGGATACATTTCTTATGGGATATTTGGAGAGGAGGACCATTAAGCAATGTCAAACAACTGTAAAACTACAGCATCGAGAATGTTCTCGATTATACAGTATCATGACTGAGAAGAATTTTTATGCAAGTCCTTTATTCTGTCATTGTTTAAAATATCTAAGAAACGAGTGATAACTGTACAAAATATAGTAATACTAGGTGATGCTGTAATGATAGATATGAGAGGAAAACACTCCAGTAGGCCTTACAAGATTCTAGATGTTGTTTATGTTAGGTTATTAGATCACTTAAAGTGGTATAGTGTTTATGAGCTCATATTCTAGGTACTTTCAGTTAAAATGATAAATAAGTGGGATTAATTATGTTTAATGTTCTGAAAAAAATTTAATAAACGAACATATATTTTTGTAGAAAATACATTGTAATTATCTTCATTATTGTAGTATAGACCTATATCTGTACCAGGTAACCTATATTACCAAGTCGACCTGGTTGGCGAGTTGGTATAGCACTGGCCTTCTATGCCCAAGGTTGCGGGTTCGATCCCGGGCCAGGTCGATGACATTTAAGTGTGCTTAAATGCGACAGGCTCATGTCAGTAGATTTACTGGCATGTAAAAGTACTCCTGCGGGACAAAATTCCGGCACATCCGGCGACGCTGATATAACCTCTGCAGTTGCGAGCGTCGTTAAATAAAAAACATAACATATATTACCAAAAAAGTGCTTTCCATACTATATTCCTTAAACAGCATTCGAAAATTCCTTCCACTATCACTCAAGAAAATACTAGTGGAAACACTAGCAATGCCCCACTTCGATTATTGTGATTTTCTACTGACTGACCTCAATGTCAACCAGTCGCAAAGATTACAACGTGTTCATAATTCTTGTGTTCGCTTCGTCTGCGATGTCCGTCGCGCTGACCACATTACCCTATCCTACGGCTTAACGAACGTAGAAATTTTCATTCTCTTGTTCTCCTTTTCCAAGTCCTTCACGCTTCTACACCTACCTACCTTGCCTCCCGTTTCAGTTACCTGTCGTCATATCATAATCTCTTCACACGCACGCAAAATAGCCGCATACTAGCCATACCAACACATACCAAGATATCATCGTATTCATCATCACACACAATCTCGCTCTCGCGCTTGTGGAATACCTTACCCAGTGACATCAGAGACTGTCGGAATTTAGTAGCGTTCAAAAGCAAGCTTATTAAGCACTTTCTTACTGCGTAGAGGTTTAATTTTTACTTAATCAATAAAAGAAATGCTTCTCTCTTCTTAACTTTTACAATAAACTGTCTAGCTTTTATTAATCAGTTAATCTTTTAGTACTTTGATTTTTATTGTATTTGTAAATTGAATATTAATTGTAATTATAATTGTAATTGTATTCTTAACACGTTGAATGCCAAATGACGCGTATACACGTCACACGGTCCTAGCGCCATATGCCAATGACGCGTATGCACGTCATAGTTGTTTTCTTGATTTCCAGCGCATTATTCCTTCAGTATTTTGGTTATCCTGTATTGTTATGTAGTATTACTTACTGGACGGGTGCTGCTACTTATTATCGTTCTTGGTTATTACCTTCCGCTCATTTAAGTAGAGGAATCATGGATGACAATTTACGTGATAATTTTGAGACGCCTCCAGGTCCTTCAACTGCAAAAAATCGGAAAAGTGCGCCAGATAAACTTGCAAGGATAACGAAATTGCGCGTCTAGTGAATACTTCAATGCCTGATTCGGACAGTGACAGTGATTTCAATCCAAATGAAAGCCAAAGTGAAAGTGAAAATGAAAGTGAAAGTGAGAGTGATAGTGAAAGTGAAGCTTATTTTGAAACATCTAATACAGTGATCACCAAAAGCTGTGTCGCGACACATGCCCCTGCCTCCACTCAAGCGTAACCATGACATCATACCCCCGCCCTCTGTTTACAGCCATCACTTCGATGTAAGTAAAGACATTTATCAGCAAAGCTCGGAACTTGGGGACTTGTGTCTTTGCACGTGGCTAAGCGACGGACTTCAATGTCAACAAACTCCCGCTTCCAACACGGAGGTACTGTCAGGTCTGCTATAAAAGTGGTTTCTGGCTGAAGCAACATATTGATAGTATTGTGATAGGTTGAAACACGTAATTTTATAGCATATATATAATAAAAATAAACATCAGCAATATATCAAATTTACTGTACTGCTCTGTACATTATATTACAGTGTATGACTACTTACATTCGAAGATTTTCGAACCCATAACTTCTTCGTCAGTGAGTTAAACATGATTTGAAACGAGAAAAACTCATTTCCACGTCACATGAAATGACGGGAGCAAACTTAAAATAAATGTTTTAACTGTCACTGTTTTGTTCGATTTTCAGCAGTTGCTAGCTGATCTCTTATCTGAGAAAGATAAGTATATCTTAAATTTTTCTCGAAAATAGTTTTCAATTTGTGTGTCACTACTAGGGCAGGTCCCTCTACAACTTGATCCATGGCTATGGACAAATTTTCCACCAATTTAAGGGACTGCAATGTCTTTCAATGAATGCCGTTTCCAGCCTTTAGTTTGTGTGTGGCACAACTTACAAAATATAAACTCTCCATTCGTAGAAAATAATGTATCTCCTCCGAATTTCTCCACGAAATTCTGTACCTAAAATTTAAAAAATATATTTTCAAACTTCTATAATACCCATTCGAACAACACATATTTTCTAATTCCTCTAACAGACCGTTTATTTGTAATTCTCTGACTGTCATTGGCTTCAACATGACACAGTTTCCTCGTGCGTAGATGTGACCACTTTCTTAGTACATACGACTGTCCTTGAGCACTTGCAGCGTGAGCTTTGTATACTCTGTACCTGTAACCTTACTCATGCACACAACACACAAGTTCCCAAGTTCCGAGCTTTGTTTATCAGCAGCGGACGTACGCATGTAATGTTACAAGTATGTAGGATAATATGTTTCGATGTCTTTTCGAAAACAGATAGTAAGTAAAAACTTAATTTTAAGGAGCATGGAAGGAAAAGTATTTATTTTGTGCAGATGGCAAAAATATGAGATACTTAATTTGTTGTAAAAATTTTAAATGAAGTATAAAAGAACAATGTACGTTATCATTATTTTTCTTGTTATGAAGACTACTACGCCCTTACCTGTAACTTGAATAATAAACGAACAATAAAAAGTAACGGCTTCTATGTCTTAATCGGGGAAAAATACATCGACGTTTTTTTCTACGTATGAGTGTAATTTGAATATTTCATTAATAAATAAACAATAAAAAATATCGGCTTCTATGTCTTAATCGGAGTAAAATACTTCAACGTTTTTTGAAGTATGTAGTGTAATTTACAACTTCGTGACCAGTCTGGTATGTTTTTCTAATTTCAAATTACTGCTGATGTTAAGTACACGCTCTTTCTATGGTAAATAAGAAAATAAATTTATGTTAATTTATTAATAATACAAAAATAATTAATAGGAGGATAAAAAATTAACACGGAAAAAAGTGTGTATAGTTAATAAGTTGGTCACAGTCCGTCTCTGCACTGTTATTCACTGCATTACCTGAGGAGATATCCACTCCACCCCTCTCCCTGCGATAGTGGTGTGAGGGTTGCATTTCTATTACGTCACAATTTGGTGGTGTTTGGCAACCACTGATCTAATAATTCAAGTACTACTCCAGTTACCACTCCAGTTCAAAATGTGGATATTTCGACGTCTTATTTATCTCGACTGAATTTGAAGACAGTATTGTTGAAACAGTAAATAAAGTGGTCAAGAAGTACAAAAGCCGCATGCAATTGAAAAGTATAATAACCACATGTTAGGCGTCGATTGCCAAGATCAAATGCTTTCCTATTACCCATGTGAAAGAAAAACAGTTCGGTGGAAGGCCTATAAAAAAATTGACATACACCTCTTCCAAATAATGTTACTGAACACACATAATTTGCATCCTCGGTACACCACAAGGAGTAGGATTTCGTTATATGATTTCGGACTTTCAGTAACACGATATTTGCTCTCGTATGCAACACTCAGCAGTCCAACAATCAAACTGGTATCACCAGCTGTGAAACACCTGCCTGCAAAACAACGCGCTAATGAGAAAGGCAAAAAAAATGAGGAAACGCTGCAAAGTGTGTTACGAGAATGGCAGAAGAAAAGATTCAGCATTCTACTGTCCTGATTGCCTTGGTCAACCTGGATCGTGTGTCGATCCCTGCTTCGGAATCTACCACAAATGAATTAAGATAGGCCTAATTTGTTTTTCTCTAACAATATTTCAATATACGGTCACGTAAAAACAAAAATAAGTGTGACGCGTAAACGCGTCAAATGGCACTGATAATGGAATTATAAACGCTGTGCCGGTGACGCGTAAATGCGTCATCAAGATTTCAAACATTGTCTGTACTCGAAAATTGTATATGAGGCTAAAAATTATTCATAGACACTATTACATGATAAATAAACACAAAAAACTAATCGGCTCCTGGGGATAGATTTTGCAACAATACAGTCGGCAGCGAACGTGTTAATATTGTAGTAGTAATCCCCTGGTAGAGGGGAAGAGAAGGCCTGATGGCCTTATCTCTACCAGGTTAAATAAATAAATAATAAATAAATATCTAGCCTTACCTATAGAAACATAGGAAAGTTAACAGTATTGCAGTAATTTCAACCCTCTTCTATGGAAGAAGGGAGTAATTAAAAAAACTTGAATGCTTCGTTCTCGTACAATATTTAAACATTAATCATGGAACTCATTGTAATCACAAGAGAACGTATTACTCTACAATATACATGAATAGTGTCATATTCCAGCAAGAGATGCAGGGTACAGATAGTTTTTGTTGATTATCCCAAAACTGTTTTCTGAGTTACGCCCTTCTTCCAGCTAACCCCTCAATTGCAGGTTGGGACCTTTCGCATGTAGATTACGACTCTCTCTACCACACCACGCACGTCTCTGTTACAATATTAAACAAGACCTACCAGCCCGCAATGTGGCTACGAACTAACAGACCGCGCTTATTACATTAGCTTCTCAGGTAGGCGTGTACTGCCGTGCTAAGGCTAAAAGGCGTACCTTAATTTTATTTTATTTTCCGTATTTTTTTACCGTTGTGTTTAGTGGTCTCTCTACCTTCTTCCTAAGCAGAATGTTCGCAATTAATTTAGAAAGTCACGAAAAACACTAACGAATTATGATGTATCTCAAAATGTTAAAATCCTAAGCGAAATAACAGTATCGTGACTCTGGCCTTACCAGTCAACGATACAACTCCACAGTTTCCAACATTTCACTTAAAAATGTCCCGATTGATACACACAATCCGCAATGACCTTCCTCGTGGAAGACTGTTAACAATTTTCGTTACAAGAGCTATAAGGCAGCTAAATTTGTTAAAGGTAAAAAATAAGACGGAAATGATACGATAAAAGAACTTAAATGGGAAACATTGGAAAACAGACGTAGAAAAGTTAGAATAGCATCATTGTATAGAGCACATCTAGGTCGAAAAGCATCGGTAGACATAACGGCTCGGTTAGAGAAGCCATCGTCTGGATTTTATGTTCCTAATTATGTCAGGCGAAGAAAACAATGCGTGCAGTTCTGCGTTGTGTAACTTTCTCCATTCTCCTGTAACTTCATCCCTCTTCGCCTCAGATATTTTTCTAAGAACCTTATTCTCAAACACCCTTAATTTCTGTTTCTCTCTCAAAGTGAGAGTCCAAGTTTCACAATCATACAGAACAACCGGTAATATAACTGTTTTATAAATTCTAACTTTCAGATTTTTTGACAGCAGACTAGATGACAAAAGCTTCTCAACCGAATAATAACAGGCATTTCCCATATTTATTCTGCGTTTAATTTCCTTCCGAGTGTTATATTCATATTTAATTAAGTGAAGACGGAACAGGCAATTAATGCCTAAACCAGGAAGTGAAGAAGAAGAAGAAGAAGTGTCATTTCGAACAAGCTGCAGCGTGTGCACAATATGTGTGTCAGATTCATCAGCAATGCTCACAAATTTGACCACATTACACCCTCGTTCAAATCTTTATCCTGGCTGCAACTTAGTAACCGTAGAACACTTCATTCGCTGTCTCTTCGGTTTCGAGTTCTCCACACTTCTACTTCAAATTATCTTCGTTCCCGGTTTAACTACTTCTCCTCCAATCACAATCTAAACACCAGGTCACAGGAGAGCCAAATCCTAGCAATTCCTGTCTATAGAACATCCCACTATTCATCCCCTTTTACTGTCTCTGTCCCCCGTGAATGGAATTCTCTACCTCAGAAGATTAGGGGCTGCCAGACAATAACCACTTTCAAGAAAATGCTAAAAGATTTCTTACGGGCGCAGTCAAATTGAAGTTATAATTGTGATCGAGTTTAATAATTTAATTTAATTTAGGTATGACTATTATTATTATTATTATTATTATTATTATTATTATTACATAATTATTTTTTTGTTATGAACATAAAAAGAATTGTAATTGTATTATATTAATTATGTATTGTATTGTATTAATTATGTTATATTCATAGCAATGTAGTAATTTTCTATCATACTGGTTGAGTGGAAGAGAAGGCCGAATGGCCTTAACTCTGCAAGTTAAAATAAACTATTATTATTATTATTATTATTTATATTTGTTACTTTTGCTCCAAGATATTTGAATTTCATCCCTGTAATGTGTTCATATTTATTGTTATATTCATATTTAATTAAGCTGAAGATGAAGATCTTGCTTGCTATCATGTTGTCGAAGCTCTACATTTGAAGGGTTCAGAGCCATAGTGGGCCAAGCGCCATTTATTAAAAACTGAGAAAGCAAGGATTTTAATTTAAGTGAATCCATAGTTTAATGAAGATTAACATATAATTTAGTTTGAATGTGTATACTTTATATTACTTGCTATATGTTTCCATTGAATTATGGTGATAACTTCATTTTAACTCTTGTTTTCTACGGTTTTAGTAAATGGCGCTTGGCCCACTATGGTTCTGAACCCTTCATTTACAATAAATACTTTGTTACGCGACTCAGTTTTATACTGTTCATTTGTAAGTAAGTAAGTAAATACAGCATGGATAAAGAAATTGATAGACGAATAGCATCGGCATGGAGAAAATTTTGGAGTCTGTCCTTCATTCTAATGGACAAGAGCCAGAAATTGCAGAACAAGAGGCAGATCTTCAACAGCTGCATTGCACCTGTACTTCTGTATGGGTCGCAATCCTGGTCACTCACCAAGAAACAGGCATTAAAATTAGGAAGTTGCCAAAGAAGAATGGAAAGGAAAATACTCGGAATAAGCCTGAAGGACAGAATCAGAAACGAAGTTCGGCGAAGAAGCGGCGTAGAGGACGTGGTCACACTCGCTAATAAGATGAAATGGCGCTGGGGAGGACACGTGGTACGAATGCAACCTACCAGATGGGCGCACACGGCGACACTGTGGGATCCAAGAATTGGCTGGAGAAACCGTGGACGACCGAGAACCAGATGGGAGGACGACTTCAAGTTGCAGCTAGGAGGACTGTGGACCAGAATAGGACGCCAAAGAGCACGGTGGAAGGACGCAGTCAACCGACTTTGAGCGGCAGCAACAACCAGTTCTAGGCCCGATTGTATAAACCATTTAATCTTAGATCAGAGGTTAAATTGATCCTTGTTTCAGCTGAACTTGGAATTTTGTGTTGTATAAAGTCTAATCTGAGTTTAATTTGTCTCAAACTAAAATCAACTTTGACTGAAGAAATTTATCCGATTAAGTTAATGATCCAAGTTCAGTTATTTCTTTTCTGTTTGAAATATACGAGTGACAGAGTGTGCAAATAAAATATCCATTATTATTAATATTAATAGATATGATAGGTACATTTATATATATTTCTTTCAATTTCTTGCCTTAATACACAAACAATCTTATATTTTATAAGGCTCTATCGTGTTCAGCAGTATCAAATAACATATCCTATAATTATATTATGTTTATAACAACCATTAATTATTAATGGATATGATAGGTACATTCATAAATTTTCAATTAACTGTATTACTAAACGAAAATTGTCGTTTTATAAAGCTTTATTATGTTTAGCAGTATCAAACACCATAACATGATAACAACTCGGAGAACAGTAACCTTCTTCTTATTGTCCGCCATTATTTACATTGCACAAAAAACCAGTGTCTCCAACAGAGTGTACGGAAAGTCGCCAAAAAGTAGTTGTAAAGTCGCTAGATTTCTCATTATCAACAAAGAAAGATTAAATTTTGTCAGTATGGGGTGTTAAAAAGGTCACTAAATCCTTATTTAAGCCATATAAAAGTTAAAAGAAATTGTTGTTGAAAAAGAGTTAAAGTCGCTAGATTGGCAACACTGAACAAACCTGTCCGCGCATCACGTATTTCACCTGTTTATGCGATGTTGCCAAATCCTTTTCACGTGAATTTAGATTGCATTTGAACCAAGGTAATTTGATCGCAGAAAAGTTTTATACAATAGAAGAAGTGTCTGAACTCGGTTCACTTTTTGATCTTCGATCAAAGTTGATCTTTAGTCAGGGAGTTTTATACAATTGGGCCCTAGTGAAATTGTGGACAAAAAACTAAGAATGTAAATAGACCATCAGGTCGGCTCTTCTGATGGTCAAGACTTGAGCCACCCCTGCCCAAGCAGGAGGCCTTGCCCCACTGGGGATTTACGGCTTTTATTATTATTATTATTATTATTATTATTATTATTATTACTATTATTATTATTAAGTAAATACAAATTTAATGAAATGAAAACAATGTCCAAAAAGTGTACGTTTGATTACGAATGTATGACCACATTTAACCGTACAATATGCTTTCTATTCGTCAGAAATTTAAATTAGCAGGTTACTTCAAACGGTTCTCAGTATTGGGTCAATAAGGGTTAAGTCTATTTAATACTGGTGTATTATGGGGTAACACAAGAAGCTGAAGCATCTATCTATTAGGTCGTGTAATTAGCGTTGTAAACCTACTCAAATTCAGGTCAAGGTCAGCTACATAATTACTCTGTTTGAACATGTAACTGGGAATATAGTATAATGAGCACGTGTGCTTGACAAATATCCATGCTATATGTTGCCTACATTTAACCTCCTCTGTTCAGCTATCAAATTGACATTGAAAACCCTGGACCTAGTGCACGGACGATCGGTATCTTTCTTCTAGACAGTCAGGTAAACAGAAATTAATTTTCCAGGTTCAATATTTGAAATTCACGTTACTAACTTCTCTCTGACAAAACAAACGAATTAGCAGAGTTCGGTCATCAGCAGACAGCAGACTTGAGGTTCTAAAATCGAGTTTTAAGTATTGTAGAAAGTAACTGTTTACTTTACATCGTCAACCCCTTCGAAAGATAAATCTCCAATTTTTATGTTCCCATTTCGTACAATATTTTGGTCACGAGACATAATCATATACTTTATCTTTTCGGGATTTACTTCCAAACCTATTGCGTTACTTGCTTCAAGTAAAATTTTCTGTGTTTTCCCTAACATATTCACGAAATCTGTATTTACAGAGACCGAAAATAACTTACTTACTTACTTACTTACTTACTTACTGGCTTTTAAGAAACCCGGAGGTACATTGCCGCCCTCACATAAGCCCGCCATTGGTCCCTATCCTGAGCAAGATTAATCCATTGTCTATCATCATATCCCACCTCCCTCAAATCCATTTTAATATTATCTTCCCATCCCTAAAGGTCTTTTTCCCTCCGGCCTCCCAACTAACACTCTATATGCATTTCTGGATTCGCCCATACGTGCTACATGCCCTACCCATCTCAAACGTCTGGATTTAATGTTCCTAATTATGTCAGGTGAAGAATACAATGCGTGCAGTTCTGTGTTGTGTAACTTTGTCCATTCTCCTGTAACTTCATCTCTCTTAGCGCCAAATATTTTACTAAGCATCTTATTCTCAAACACCCTTAACCTATGTTCCTGTCTCAAAGTTAGAGTCCAAGTTTCACAACCATAAAGAACAACCGGTAATATAACTGTTTTATAAATTCTAACTTTCAGATTTTTTGACAGCAGACTGGATGATAAAAGCTTCTCAACCGAATAATAACAGGCATTTCCCATATTTATTCTGTGTTTAATTTCCTCCCGAGTATCATTTATATTTGTTACTGTTGCTCCAAGATGTTTGAATTTCTCCACCTCTTCAAAAGATAAATTTCCAATTTTTATATTTCCATTTCGTACAATGTTCCCGTCACGAGTCATAATCATATACTTCGTCTTTTCGGGATTTACTTCCAAACCTATCTCTTTACTTGCTTCCAGTAAAATTCTCGTGTTTTCCCTAATCGTTTGTGGATTTTCTCCCAATATATTCACGTCATCCGCATAGACAAGCAGCTGATGTAACCCGTTCAATTCCAAGCCCTCTCTGTTATCCTGGACTTTCCTAATGGCATATTCTAGAGTGAAGTTAAGAAGTAAAGGTGATAGTGCATCTCCCTGCTTTAGTCCGCAGTGAATTGGAAAAGCATCAGATAGAAACTGACCTATACGGACTCTGTTGTACATTTCACTGAGACACATTTTAATTAATCGAACTAGTTTCTTGGGAATACCAAATTCAATAAGAATATCATATAAAACTTCTCTCTTAACCGAGTTTTAGCATTTATATTCCATTGTAAAATCGTAATTGTATTCATAATCGTAACGCCATGGTAGAGGGGAAGAGAAGGCCTGATTGTCTTACCTCTACTAGATTAAATAAATAAATCTGACAGTTACTCATAACGCGACTCTAGTTCATATGAACAGCACCACAAGGGACACACCGTACATCGCTGGACATAAATCACTTTTCTCGTCGAGTGACAAACTCGGGACATCCAGGAAGACAAATATGCACTTTCCTCTCCGGGAAACAAACGCGGGACCGCCAGATTGATGACCACCTGCACCAGTAGATTAGCCGCACTGGTGTACTGACAATCACGCAACTCGACAGACAAGCTCTCCTGAGGGGCGTTGCTTACCGATTCATCGCAGCGTTCAATGAAGCTTATAACTTCCTCGTATTGATTTTATGTTTAGCGATTTCCCATATTAAGAAACAGGTTTGTGAAATGTCTAAGTACAGCTGACTGCCTTACACGGCAATCTGACTTGGTATTCGCCGCACAAGAACAGCACGAGTCTGAAAAACTCAAAGGCAACATCTCAGTGTCGCAGAAATGGATGTAAAACTGTCTCACGGGCTGGCAGGAAGACCAGCGCGATTGAATTACATGAGTGGGAAAGGCTGGCCGCGGAGCTTGTGTGCTGATGGCAGTTCGAGCGACGTTATGAAAGCGCCGAGAAACATCTTCTGTGTGTCTAAGCTTAAATGACATTTCTGCTTCTTGATATAAACTGGTGTGCTGGGAAAATATTTTCTTCATAAGAAATATACAACATATTATATTTGTTTTCAACAATTTACTACACAAGCGGAATAGTAGGCCTGTTGTCTTAACACGTAATAGCTATACGAGAGATACTTTATGCTCTGGAAATACAGGGAAAGTGTTACTTTGTAAGTAACAGAGAGGGGAAATTTTCTATTTACAAAGTACAGGGACATCATTTTATTTTACTGACATTTCAAATATTAACCTGGCTATACCTTTGGATCAACGATTAAGAACCGGAAACACCGTTTGCTACCGCCTTCCACGACTGGAGTTCAATGATACTGGCGTAAAATACAAACAAATCACTTTACTAGGTAGAGGGTGTAAGAAAAGTAAGTAGTTCACCCATTTACGTAAACTAGGAAATATCGCAATTTTGTGTTCGATCATTTTCTAATAATTTCAAGGAAAAATTGTTCGGGGCCGGGTATCGATCCCGGGACCTTGAAATTATTCAAACCTGCTTTACAGGGAGCTACTACCTGAAAGCCAGATTTGTATAATACATTCGTTACTGGAGGTACGTTAACAGAAAGCCACAATTTAAGTCACACAGTATTTATGTGCACTCATAGTTGAGTTCTGGCGTCTTGTCAGCTCATGTGAGTTGTGTGAATATAAAAGGAAAAATTGTGACGGTGTCGTGTATAGTTCCTTGGGTAGCTCAGTCGGAAGAGCGTTCGCGCGCTAAGCGAATTGTCCCGGGATCGATACCCGGACCCGGAACAATTTTTCCTTGAAATTATTCAAACCTGCTTTACAGGGAGCAACTACCCGAAAGCCAGATTTGTATTGATCATTTTCATTAGGTTTTTCTTTAATCAAAATACAGTACAGTAGTCCACACCTGTGTAGTAACTGCTAGCGCGTCTGGCCGCGAAACCAGGTGGCTAGGGTTCAATTCCCGGTCGGGGCAAGTTACCTGGTTGATGTTTCTTCCGGAGTTTTCCCTCAACCCAATATGAGCAAATGCTGGGTAACTTTCGGTGCTGGACCCCGAACTCATTTCGCCGGCATTATCACCTTCATCTTATTCAGACGCTAAATAACCTAAGATGTTGATAAAGCGTCGTAAAATAACCTACTAAAATAAAAAAGTATATTAAATACTCTTAAAAACAACTCAAAATGCCAAATTTTTGTTGTGTTCCTATATGTAAAACCAGGAAAAGCTTTTTGCCTTTAATTACCGTACAGTATTTACTCGCGTAATTCACGCCATCGCATATTTCACGCACCCAAATTATTTACTATATAATTTAATAAATTAATTTCCTCGTATATTTCACGCACTTAATATTCGTGAAATACTGTAACAAGTACATACTGAAACTTGAAGTAATGAGGTGTGTTATGTTGAGGAGCCCTGAATGTACGGTATCTTAAATGCTGTAACGAGAGAGTGCATAGCGGTATTTGGGACCGGACAGCTACCTGTTACAGGCGTACCCTTCTCGTCTATGAAAGTCCTTTAAAAATACCGGTATAGGGTATTGACCTCCCTCTAGCATTTCAATGGGGGTGGTTTGAAAGCTTTGTGTTGGATCGCATCAGTTGAGTTTGAGACTCGAAAAGGGAAACCTGTCAAAAGCCGTCTGTTAAAAGTTTTAACAATGAATGGTAAATCCCGATATTCGAGTCATACTGCGTCCTTCAAATTAAAAGTTATTGCGTATGCAGAAACACATGGCAACAGAGCAGCTGGACGTGAATTCACAGTTCCAGAATTTAATATTCGCTACTGGAGGAAACAAAAACAAGCTCTTCAAGAAACAAATGCATCAAGGAAAGCATTTCGTGGGCCAAAAAGCGGAAAATTCCCTGATCTTGAAGACAAGTTACTAGGATATGTAAGGAAACTGCGTAGTTTTGTCATTTTTACCCTTAAAAATACCAGCTTGTGAAATTCCTCGCTTAATTCACGCACCCTTAATTTATATATCGAAATTGCGGGAAAAAAAAGTGCGTGAAATATTCGAGTAAATACGGTAGGTCCCGAAAAATTTCGAATATATGCTTTCAACGTTAAAAAAGATAACTAATTAAATTGCGCCTATTAAACAAAAATAATACTTCAAATAAGAAATTGCTGGCTACAGTTTCATTTTGGAAGAGGGCAAAGAAAAAAAAATTAATAAAACATATGCAACCTCGACAGCAAGCTATGTTAGCTTAGATCAGGGCTTGGCAGCAAGAGCGGATTCTACTCTCTCGCGGGGAGCCATATGATTTCTCTTCATCCCCTTTCTTCCCCGCCGAACACTGCGCAGCGTTGATTCCGTGACTGATGAATATTAAGCGTCCCCGTCTAGAGTCTGGATCCGCTCCCGACGCCCAGCCCTGGCTTAGATTGTATGCAGTACTTGCAGGAGTCCCCGAAGTAAACGACTGCATTTTACAATGGAACGATACTTGGCCTACAGTAAACTCTCGATGAACTGAGATGTTTATTATCTAGGACGATCCGTAGTGAAAAAAATATATATGTCTATGAATAACATAGTGTATGTAACTTCTTGAAACCATGTTTTAACTTCATATTTTCAAAATCATCATACATACTCGTAGTATTCAAAATTGCACGTCTTTAACCTACAAAACGGACGGATAATCGTGATACTACTGCGATCATACTGCATCATCCTATTAAAAATTGCATTTGTTCTTTCTGCAATTAGAGAAAAAAAGTACGAGCAATTCAAACCCCATAGTCCCTTCCCTATATAAAAAAAAGACAATGGTGGCTGCATATCCTGTTTATCGTGTACGGTACCTACTTACAATACTTATGGTTAAAGAGACAATATTCACCTTCGACAAAGATCCTTCTTTTTTTTTTATTTGTGCATCAGTATTATACAAGTTTACGCTATTATTTATTGTGAATTAAATTTGACTATGAGGTAAGAAAATACTGAATTATATTAAATTATACTAGGTTATACAAAATAATTATAAATATAATTTTGACACGCACAGAAAACCAACAAGCGGGAGAACGTAATCAACTATAGCATAAGACATAATATAGCTCTGTGGCGCATGGAACGCTCCTGCCATCTAACGGTAAAACTTCGCATAAGATATTCGTATACAGGGAAAGTGTTACTTTCTAAGTACTTTCTCTGTAACGATAAGAGTAAATTTCAGACGGATAGTGCTTATCGAGTAAAACAGTGTTAAAATTTAGTGAAATTCTTCCTTTACTGAGAAAAGTGTGAATTTGGGACTATATAACATAACAGCCATGGGCACAAGAGGGGAAGCATAGAGGGAGAATGAAGATCCCCCACTCTTCTCACGAACCGTGTCTCTTACCGAGACACTCTCATGGATTCGGTCTCGCAATGGTGGAATATATTAACCGCACAGCCGTGCACAAAAGAGCTAAGCTAATGCGTATTTATTAGACAAATTATGTAAAGTATTACGCGTTAGAACATCAGGAAGATGAACATGAATGTATTCGTATTATAAATTTTCTTCTGAATTTTCCATCACTGAGTGGGAAACAATTTTAGTAATTCTAGGTTGAATATTAGATTAGTTTATACGTAAACAGGAATTAAAATTTCTGTCTGTAAGTCGAGAACCGAATGCAAATTTTGTCATATTCATATGAGAAAATACTCGTATAGCTGGCGCTAGCGTTTTTGACGTGTGTCCTAGATAAATAGTGCCCAGTTTGTGAACATGTTGCTAGTGCAGCTGAGAATGGTACCACTTTCTACACACGTCACATCACAACACAGTTGTCAGACTGACTGCGGCAGATGTAAAACACTCGCACTTAACGTTCCCATTACTTATTTCACACGCCAAAAACGGTGACGCGAACTGTACTTGGCAAAAGTATATTTATGTTAACATAAAATGGTGGTATACATTCAAGGAATGGTGGATCGAAAAGCAGAATATAAAGGTCCACCATAGCTATGAATTGTAAAGTTGACTGACAAATAAATATCAAATATCATGCACAGTCTGTATCACAGTTTATCGACTCTCGATACAAAATCCAAGAATTAGTCGCAACTTTTTATTTATCTTCTATTGTTACATACTCGTTTTCTTCATAAAATGTTAACTTTTATGTCGTTAACTTATATTTATGAGACATGGAAAATAGTGTTTATTTGTTACGACGCTCGAAGATGTACTGCCAGATGAACACGTCGGTTAATTAAATGTGTGTTGCACATACTTGTGTTACATTAATGAAGAAGCTACCAGCGTGGGAGAGGTAATCAAGGACGGCATGCTGCCCTTCTCGATATGACCACACCTAGTTAATTTATCACGTAATGCGTAATAGCGAAGTGGTGTCGTTGAACATATAAACAGACATATTTCAAACCGTGTGCTCTGCGTCACTCCATTGTTCTAAGTCACTATGGATGTCCGCATTATGTCAGGCCATGTTTATTTACTCCATCGCACAAGAGAGTTCTCGGATTTCAATCCAGGTCACAAAACCGGAACTGCAGAACGTTAATGAGATTGCAAATACGAATAATCTACACAAAGAATATGTTTCTCTTCGCTCAGAAGCCTTTATTTTGCAGTTTTTGACATAGGGTCAAGTTCCAGTTATTTTCGACGAGTCACTGGTTCAAGTTCTAGCGCGTTTATCTTCCATCTAGGCGGCCCGGCTTCGATCTCAGGTCTGGTCGTGATGGATTTGTGTTAGAGAAAGCAGACCTCGGAGATACTTTTTCTCGGAATACTCCCGTTTCCTTCTTTCATTTCATCAACACTTTCCAATTGACCCTTATGTCATCTACAATTTTTAATTGTTTATTTAACCTCTTCCCTTACTATATATTTTTCGAGTTTTGTGAAAAAAGTGTCATATTTTTTTATTTTGATATAGAGGTCATTTAATATTGCAGAATCACTGTACGACACTAATTTTCTTACATACTTAAAAAATCACTATGAAATAGACATACATTCATACCTGAATTATTATCCTGAGTTATCTCGTGCACCTTGATTCCAGCTCTGGTAGTTGTCCCACTTTGATTTTCTCCTGAACTAATTACCAACTTATGTTTTTTATGGATTAATTTATGAGGTACAATACCAGTGCTGTTATCAAGGTGTTAAATGTTGCTTGTCGTGTGATAGACTCGAAAGGAGGGTATTACACACAGTGGCACATTGCATTCCGGAAAGTAGTATCTGCTCTTGTGTCGAATTTGATTGTATTTTGAGTCTCTCGCAATACTACACATGAAACACTGTCTGGTTCAGAGTTCGTGGAATAACTTCTGGAGAATGTCTATCTGTAAGCCGAAGTGGGTTGGGCGATTTTCCTGGCCATACTGCCTTGAGTGATAGGACATTCGGGGTGTATTTTTCGAAAATCTTACGAATTACCACCATTCGATAGCCCAAGGGTGTCTTCCTGCCTTCAGATATCGTATACAAAACGTAGGAATTCCACAGGGCCAACTCGAGAAGATGAAAGAAGATCTTTTTATAATATCGCTTTCCACTATTTCGCGGGACAGGATAAGCTGCCAAGTGCTGGTCTACCTTGTCGACTCCTCCCATTGAGTTGTTATAGTCGACCACCATTTTCGGCTTCAAATCATCCTCGATGACGACCATCTCAGCGCTGTGTATTGTGCTAAGAAGCACCACGTCTTTTTTATCCTTCAACCTGAGGGTAATGTTCTTGCCTCTCTGGAAGGGAAGGCTGCAGTTTCACCCTTCTTCATCTTTGTTCTCTTCATTCCTGGTGACATCTCTTTCCTACTCATTCTCATAGCTCCGTAAGTGTCTGTAGTGTGTGAAATGCATGTTGGATAACTGGGATGACGTGTAAAATTGTCACTTGTAAGACAATAGTCCCGGCCAAGTAAAGACTTTCTGTGTGTCATGACTACTTGGCTAGACATTGGAATATCCTTGTAGTCGTTGTCAAGAACGGTTCCTTTTCCAGTGTAAATTATACCCGCTCTTAGATTCACAGAGCATATATCTTTATCCCAAACCTGGCTCGTTTTAGTGATATATACTGTATCCACCCTAGTCAACAGGCTCTCTTCGATGGTGACATCTCTGTCGGGAATGTATTTGTCTTCAAGATTCCGAAAAATAGGCCAGACTTCATTCAATTTCAGATTTGGGTGGGTTTCCGGATCTTAGTCCTCATTGTTGGCGAAGTGCAGGAATTTTTCTATTCGACAAATCTCCTATGTGAGAGCGTTTTGGGAAGAATCGTGTAGCAGCCATTGAATATTTGTACCAGTACATCTGATCTTCAGGTTTGTGAATAATGTTCTGCAGTATCACTATGCCCAAAAGTACACGTATTTCAGAGTCTGTAGTAGGCCGCCAGGAATTATTTTCAGCATTCTTTGAACACTTATTAGCATACCGAATCGTCTCTTCGAATATAATGTTGATGATGTCATTATCAAAGAATAATTTAAAAAATTCAGAATTATCGTTATCAGAAACAATGTTAAAAAGTTCAGGGAATGGGGACCTCGGAGGTGCAGAAGAAGTGGTGCCAGATGTCTTCTATTCAAACCACTGTCGAAAAGACGCGACATCAACTGATCTGAATTTGTTTGTTGGTCAATAACTTCGTCTTCTGATACCAATGTTTCATTTCCTAATCTTCTACAGGAATATTCCTGATCAAACGTTTCGGAATCACTAACTTGATCCATTTTTACACAAAACAGCACAAAAAACACTAAACACAAAGAGAAACCTCCAAAACTAACTAGCATCTACTCACTACTGTGTGTGAATGCTATATGAGCATAGAATTCCACTCGCAAGGAAGAAGTACAAAACACACCACCAGATGTAGCAATATCACTAACTTCTGTAGCCATCTAGTAAGCAAAAGGTTAATGGAAGGATGGAAACGTATATACTCGGGGTAATAATCCTTAGCAGCGAAAATGGGACTCAAACGAGTTAACTCGGGTTAATAAATTTTGACAGAAGTTAGCAACCCGAGTTAACTCGGGTTAATCAGGGAAGTGGTTAACGACGATGTGTAAACCAGTGGTTCCCAATCTTTTTTGATTGACGATACACTTTACTGGACACCCACGATATCGCGACACATTTAATAATAATAATAATAATAATAATAATAATAATAATAATAATAATAATAATAATAATAATAATAATAATAATAGCAATAACAGTAACAATAACAATAATAACCAGGGCTCTTCTTCTGGAGGAAGAGGTAGTGGAACTCTTTGTAGAATATTTTATAGGGGACGGAGAGATGATTACTGTTCATTGCACAGGAATTTTGTCGTTTTTATCCCAATTCTCGTCCAACAAAGACTTTCAAGGTCTAAGCAGAATTCAAAGAAAAATTAAATTAAAAACGTAGATATTCACACTCGGTTCCATTATGAAGAATGCAACGAAAAGTACCGGAATCCCGTTGCAGCGCGTTCCGCGAGAAAAAGATCACTGTTAACTTGTATGTAGTGTCGTACATCCAGTGTTGTAGATAGATTGATGTTAACACTAAATCGAACATTCTAAAACAAAAAGACAAGCAGCAACTTGATTGGCATTAGGTAAAAACAAAGGTATGTCTGAAAAAATTCTAACCCATCTATGCTGGATGTCCGATAAAAGATTTTTATTATCGTTTTTGACAACTCGCTATTTGAATTAATGTGAAACCAACACGTAAATCATCTTCAAGCTGCAGCAGTCTGTTTCAATGTTTAGATTTCACTATTTCTATGGTAAAAAATGTTGATTCACCCAAGAATGACGTTGAAAACGGCAGTTCTAAATGTATTTTTAGTTTATTCGGCACCATCGACTGATTTGACAGAACATTTCCGTATATAAGACACTTGGGATTGTTGCAGGTGTTCACTTTCATTCGAATTATCGCCAGGCAGAGAAATTAAACTAAGCATTGTTGCAGGTGTTCACTTTTCATTGGTAAAGTCTGTCTCAAAACAAAATGTACCATATCAAAAACTTCGTTGCAAATAAAAAATGCGTTATAAAGAGACTTTCTGGATGGCATAAAATTTATTTTTCAAATCCAAAATTTCGCGACACACTTCATGGGACTGCGCGACACACCAATGTGTCGCGACACACACGTATAAGCCTACAGTATATACACAATATACGGTATTAGTATATTTTGTATGTGTGTATGTATATATATATATATATATATATATATATATACATTATTTCTCTCATTCTGTTTGTATTTATGTTTTTGTATTTGTATCTGCAATTTTCTTTACTTACTTAATTTTAAAGAACCCGGAGGTTCATTGCCGCCCTCACATAAGACCACCATTGGTCCCTATCCTGTGCAAGATCAATCCAGTCTCTATCATCATATCCCACCTCCCTCAAATCCATTTTAATATTATCCTCCCATCTACGTCTCGGTCTCCCCAAAGGTCTTTTTCCCTCCGACCTCTCGACTAACACTCTATATGCATTTCTGGATTCGCCCATACGTGCTACATGCCCTGCCCATTTCAAACGTCTGGATTTAATGTTTCTAATTATGTCAGATGAAGAATACAATGCGTGCAGTTCTGTGTTGTATAACTTTCTCCATTCTCCTGTAACTTCATCCCTCTTAGCCCCAAGTATTTTCCTAAGAACCTTATTCTCAAACACCCTTAACCTATGTTCCTCTCTCAAAGTGAGAGTCCAAGTTTCACAACCATACAGAACAACCGGTAATATAACTGTTTTATAAATTCTAACTTTCAGATTTTTTGACAGCAGACTGGATGATAAAAGCTTCTCAACCGAATAATAACAGACATTTCCCATATTTATTCTGTGTTTAATTTCATCCCGAGTATCATTTATATTTGTTATTGTTACTCCCAGGTATTTTAATTTTTCTACCTCTTCAAAGGATAAATGTCCAATTTTCATATTTCCATTTCGTACAATATTCTCGTCATGAGACATAATCATATACTTTGTCTTTTCGGGATTTACTTCCAAACTTGCTTCAAGTAAAATTCCCGTGTCTGCAATTTTACCACTATTTCTTATTTGCTTCTTCTCTCTGCATTTGTTTCTCGTATATATCTATTTGTAGGCTATTCTGATGGTGTGGTAGAGAAAGCCTGATGGCCTTAACTCCGCGAGTTTATATAAATAAATAAATAAATAAATATGAGACATTCTAACCTACATGGTTAAAGTGTTACACTTCCTGCTAATAAAAGTTAAATATAAAGGAATACCTACTGATTGGTGCACCGGTGGCAATTGCATAGAAGGATAAAATGAGAATAATTTAGTCATTATAACTGTTTTTTCATGCCTCATTGGATGTAAGAGCTATGGGAACTTGCAGGTCTTGTTTGCTAACCTCTCACAAACGAGTTACATGGCGGACACTGCTGTGAGTGGATGTTTTATTTTTTTCCAAGATGAAGAGAATAACAATGAGGCTCACCGTATCCCGTTGCCATAGCAACCATCTCGGTTGAAAAATGACTGCAGTCTATAGAAATAAGACGGAAGGAAGTCCAGACATGCCTCTCTGTCATGCGTGTGGAACATCGTAGGAAATGCGTCATGGGGATTTATAACAACACCCTCGCATCTCAGTTAAACATCAGTGAAGGCACTAACGGTAGACACTTAATCTAGCAGATTACAAGTATTATTTCTCAGCCTAAAACATGCTTTACTCTTTTTAATCTTGCGTACACACATTTTGATTTCAAGTACGTACTTGCAATAATACTTACGTTTATTGTTAATCACACTATGTAGAGGGTGATTCAGAAAAATTATTTATTTTTTTAGTAGGTTACTTTACGACGCTGTATCAACATATCAGGTTATTTAGCGTTTGAATGATACGAAGGTGATAATGCTGGTGAAATGAGTCCGGGATCCAGTTACCCACCATTTGCTCATATTGGGTTGAGGGAAAACCCCGGAAAAATCCTCAGCCAGGTAACTTGCCCCGACCGGGATTCCAACCCGGACCATCTGTTTTCGCGGTCAGACGCACTAACCTTTACTCCACAGGTGTGGACCACAAAAATTGAACAGGAACTAGGAGATTTTCTACAGACCAATTTTAGATAGGAAACTTGCGGTTTGATAATGCTCGGTTTCTCGAACACTGCCATACACTCGATTACTATTGATTTGTTAAAGATGTCGATTTGTTAAATCTTTGTTGTATCGTAGTCTCTAACATATCGATCTGTCAACTATCTATCTATCTATCTATCTATCTATCTATCTATCTATCTATCTATCTATCTATCTATCTATCTATCTATCTATCTATCTATCTATCTATCTATCTATCTATCTATCTATCTATCTATCTATCTATCTATCTATCTATCTATCCATCTATCCATCTATCCATCTATCCATCTATCCATCTATCCATCTATCTATCTATCTATCTATCCATCCATCCATCTGTCTATCTGTCTGTCGATCCATCCATCTATCTTTCTATCTGTCTGTCTGTCATCACTTATTGTTTTCCATGTGATTTATTATCTAGTTAGTATCTAAACAAAATATTAAATGTAAATAAATGACAAAAGCTGTGAAAAAGAAAATTAGGGATTTGTAAAATTGTAGTACTAAGTTGACAAATGTAAACCTTATTTATGAAACACTTGCAGCTGTAAACAGTATGCCTACTACATAACATGAGCCTGTAATTCTACTTTTAGGAAATAGGCTCCAGATAATTAACCACACATGTCGGATCGCAACTTCGAATCATATGATGATGATGATGATGATGATGATGATGATGATGATGATGTAGGATATTGGCATTAGTTATTGGAAACTTTAGAGTAAACTCATTTGTACATTAGGTTTTGAATTATACAATTTCGAACACACCTTCTGACTATACCTGACGTGAACCGATGATTTCTGACACCGTCTCGAGCCCTGGTGACTTATTAAATAATCAGCTTGCATCGCACACCTCATCTGTGATGCTCTTTCCATGCTGCTGGGTTCCATCACGGTAATGTGCTGCAGGGATACTCTCAGTGTCACCAACCTCAAATGCTGTGACTTCAAAGCGGTATCCATTATTCCTGAAGTGTCAGCCGAACGGACAATTTGCCGCTTTCTTTCGTTATGCCCTTATAAGATTATACAACAGGTAGTAATGAGTACGGCACAGGTAGCCACTGCGTTGGCCGAATACTCAGCATTGCATTGAGATGTATCAAATTACACGGAGAATATCTATGATAATTTACGATAATTTTCTGAGTTTCATAAAACTCGTATGCAAGTGAGAAAGGTGGGTGATAAGTAGACTTCGGATTTTAGGTAAAAACCTATTTTAATCCTTAAAAGATAAAAATGCCTATTTTGACGACAAAACCTTTTTGACCTATTAAGTATGTTTTATCTCTAATAGGTCAAAACACTCATTCTTATTTTGAAAATTTGTATTTTAAATTCCAAATGTGTTCCTGGTCCCGTTGGAAATAAAATACGGGATAAACTGGAACAAGTTCTGCAGAGAAATGTAGGACTGAAGGACCTGCGAACTGCTTCAGATATCCTAGCAGGGAAGAACACGGATTTACAATATAATATTCCTGGTTGAGTGGAAGAGAAGGCCTTATGGCCTTAACTCTGCCGGCGAAAATAAAACATTCTATTCCTGTCCATCTAGTTTCAAAATTGAAATACGCTCCTGTTACTTCAGTGGATGTGGAGTGTTCATTTTCAGCATACAAATTTGTGTTGAGTGACAGACGACATTGCTTTTTAGTTGAAAATTTAGAAAAAGTATTAGTAATTTATTGTGAAGCTAATTATGAACATTAACGGACGAGGCTTGGTAAAAATTGATTATATTTGACATATTTGTGTACTGAATTTATGTCTAAAACTTATTTTTCGCATTTAATTCTTTAGTTTATGTATAACTAGTTAGATATTTGTTCTTCTGGTACTTTTAGTAGCAGTGGTTGTAATGATGTATAAGCATTTAAAATTATTAAATTCTAGAAGTGAATTCCTGATGATTTGGAACACGTTTTTAAACAAAACATTAGTTTTTGTTAGAACCTATTTTCAATTCTTTAGAGACTATTTTCTAAACTTTTAAGCCTATTTTTAGGCACCTAAAATTAAATTTTAATTATCTAAAAATCCATACCCTAGTGATAAGGACTGTTACACACATAAATAAGATTACTAAATGTATAAAGATTCAGATTAAGTAACCGATTTACAAGAGAACATAAAAGATCAAAATATGACATAATTTCCTATTATACAGAGTGATTCATAAAGTATGACCCACGTTTTGAGAGTCAGTGCTGTATCCCATTTTGCGCAAGCAAAGTCATATGAACAT
The DNA here is from genome assembly GCF_040183065.1 of Periplaneta americana. Taxonomy (NCBI): domain Eukaryota; kingdom Metazoa; phylum Arthropoda; class Insecta; order Blattodea; family Blattidae; genus Periplaneta; species Periplaneta americana. The sequence goes on along the minus strand of NC_091122.1, from coordinate 45,197,490 downwards.
ATGTCTTATTACCAATATTTAACTCTCTATTGACTTATTTTAGATGTGAGCTGTGCGGCCTAAGCATGTCAGTTGTCAGTATAACTAGCTTAAGGAGACACGTTTGAAAACCAACTACGGCAGTGTGTTATCCTGTTGCAAAGGATGGGGAGGGCCCATGTAAATTAAATGGCGTGTGGCATGCACGGAAACTGACGGGATTTCATTTGACTGCAGTAGAAGCACTCTGCTCTTTTCTCATACAAAAAATTAAAAAATCTTAACTAAATGTATTACATTTAAACTATATTATAGTTATCTCAGTATTATATAAAATTAACGAATACATTATGAAAATGCATCAAATGAGCTATAATGTAGAAAAAAGTTAATAAGAAACACTGAAGTGATGCTTTGAGGTAACGCTTATCAATAGAGAGGTAAGCACCTACAGCTGTCCGAATCCTGAGAAAGTAAAGCCATCGTGGCTTGGTCTCCAGGTAGCTTGCTGGACTCCTAATCAGGGTGGCCAGGGTTCGATTCCCGGTCGTGAAGTCAGGGAGATTTAATTCGGACCTCTTCACTGGGACTGGTTGTCTGTCCATCGTCTCTGTGTGAGTGATGTCTCGCAGTGGCCCCTGCGTACCCTGACCCAGTAAACGGGGGGCGTGTGATCAGTAGAGTTGTGGGTCTAGGCACAATAAGCCTCAGGCTGCGTTGCCGAAATTAGTAAAAAAAAAAAGCCGTCGTGAGCAAAATTATAAGGAATCAATTTAAAATATGCAGGAACTTTATTAAAATACTGCATTAAACAGAAAATAAGCATGCCTCAATTTGAAAGCAGATTTTGAAATATTACTTCAACGCACTTGGTCGTACGGATGTGAATCGCGCTCTAGCATTTGCTATCTCGGCATGGCTGATGAGTGCAATAGCGTTCACAGTAGAGACAAGTAATTGTCATCTTGTTTGTTCTGTCGTGAGCTGCTACTGCACGAGAAAAGTGAAGGGATGTACAGTAGTGGCAAAAAAACCGGACCGACCCTTGTAGCTGATTTCAGAGTCACAGATCCAAATTTTGCTAGTCATAAAACACATCCACCTTGTATAATTAATTGTAACAATGAAATTCTTTGAATTTGTTCGATTCTTACCGTCTTTTGTTTTCTTCAGTGCCTCAAACTTACAGACGAAACAATTTTGAGAGTTTTATTTTCAACTGGCATCAATATTACATTTCTACCTCTATTCGGCAAAGATAACTGCTTATTTTTTACATTAAATAACAGTACATACCTCTGGCTTCACTATCCATATTGAAATTACCACAGTTTGACACAATACACAGCACAGGATTCTTTTGTATCAGCTACAAGGGTCAGTCCGGTTTTTTTTTTTGCCACTACTGTACCATAGCTTTCAAGATTCTTCTCGTTTCCATTCTCGTTCCAGTTACTGTTCCCGGACAATTTTGAAGCCGTCTTTATGTTGATAATACATAGCTACGTCGCCTGGTCTCTAAAGGAACATAGCAATAACAACGCAATTAAGTAGGAATTAATAATAATTTGGAGTGCACGGATAATAAGAACCAAACATAAACAGGAAACCATTTTACTTATAAAACTTTGTTCAAATTCACGTTTTTGATTATTTATGCACTGAAGCAAAGGCCGTCGTATATCCTTATGAACACGTCTGAGATTTCTGCGGTCATAATTCCCGCAGCCTCTGAAATTCCATTAATTCCCGTCCTCTGGATTCTCTGCTTCTGTTCCAAACACCAGAGACTTGTTTTAACCTCACTTACAGCGGAATTAAAATGGATTCCGTTGAAAGTAATGAATAACATTCTGGATAGTCACTTTATTGTCATAAGAGGATCTCTGCCATACTGACTGCACATCAAATGCTCCATCGACTCTAGGACGCGTCGTCATACTGTATAATTTTCCAGAAGACACTGAAACTATTCTGTGTAAATTTTGCGAGTATTAGCAGCATTTTGACGGGTTTGTACGATAATGACTATGTAGTCCTCGTTCGGGAAAACCCATGGCCATGGATGGGCAACTCGTGCTAAAAAGTGCTAAAAAAACCTTGAAAGAGAGGAAGACAAACGGAGCCAGCCGCAGCAGTTACAAGTTGTTTGTAGTTTCGCTGCAAAAGCAGTTCACTGCCACGGTGCGCTCTGGCGGCTCATGCAGGTGGTCATGATATCTACTCCATGATTTGAATTTCAGAATGACGCATGGTATAATAATTATAGTAATTTTAGACAGACTGTGTCTAAACACACATAACAAAATTATATTATTTCCTTACTTACTTACAAATGGCTTTTAAGGAACCCGAAGGTTCATTGCCGCCCTCACATAAGCCCGCCAGCAGTCCCTATCCTGTGCAAGATTAATCCAGTCTCTATCATCATACCCCACCTCCGTCAAATCCATTTTAATATTATCCTCCCATCTACGTCTCGGCCTCCCTAAAGGTCTTTTTCCCTCCGGTCTCCCAACTAACACTCTATATGCATTTCTGGATTCACCCATACGTGCTACATGCCCTGCCCATCTCAAACGTCTGGATTTAATGTTCCTAATCATGTCAGATGAAGAATACAATGCGTGCAGTTCTGTGTTGTGTAACTTTCTCCATTCTCCTGTAACTTCATCCCGCTTAGCCCCAAATATTTTCCTAAGCAGCTTATTCTCAAACACCCTTAACCTATGTTCCTCTCTCAGAGTGAGAGTCCAAGTTTCACAACCATACAGAAGAACCGGTAATATAACTGTTTTATAAATTCTAACTTTCAGATTTTTGGACAGCAGACTGGATGATAAGAGCTTCTCAACCGAATAATAACACGCAATATTATTTCCTAGCTTTGTAAATTAGTTTAGTACTGGAAACACAAACTGAATACAACCTTTTCAAGATACAACAAATATAGCTGCAACACTTATTTATTATTACACTATTTGTTAATATTTCTTATTATATGTCTTATTTGAAACATAGAACGCGAGAATTTACAAATCTTTATACATTAAAGAGTATTCCTCTGTTCTCAGAAAGGTAATAGTCTGTATTCGCAAACAGTCACAAATTCAAGGAAGTATTTTTTACATGTCACTGCAAATGAAACAAACTTACTTCTGAGGTCTTTCTGTACATTGAGAGCTTTTACACTTTTTTTTCTTGTAATAACTCTGTCTCAAGCACGTACAGTCTATATGGAATCAAAGAATATATTTGAAAATTCTGACTTGGGCAGCATTACGAACAGTTCGATTCCTGATTTCGCAGGAATATGAGTGGCGTGCTATTCTGTAGATTTATTAATTCAAGCTATAAACTTTCAGGATCTTCTGTAAGCCAAAAGAATTTCAGAAAAATCTCGATTCCTTGTCAATTGTCACTGTTTCTCCAAACTTAGCAGCGAATTCTGCTGTAGGTCTTGAAGTAGTGTCTTATATTTGATAAGATTTTCTTATCACTCTTCAAGATAGTTTATTGTCAAAGAAAGTGAAGTTGTCTATGTTCTACATGATATTGCCACATTTCAAATTTATCCATAAATGCTCTTAGCTAGTCGATCATATGTCGTGCAATTCTGTAACTCGCACGCACAACGTGCTAACGATATTTGATATCACTTTCACCTTGTTGATATCCCATTTTTACCTTTAGCTGTTCTAAAACAGATCTACATAGTATTTCTTTACTAAAACCTTCACTGTGTTTAGGCCTATTTGTAACATAAAATGCCATGCGTAAGAAAGTGTAGCCCAATAGAACATAATACAAGCTTCACCTCCCTTCTTAATAAAAAAAAATCTTTTTCTTTCGACTCATCACTAAAGGGAAATGATCAGGAGATTTTATTGTTTTTCAATTAAAACGAGCCGCCACTTACTGCAGACGCGAACGAACTTGCGTGTTGCAAGAACTGCATACAACACTACGGCCCGATTGTATAAACCATTTAATCTTAGATCAGAGGTTAAATTGATCCTTGTTTCAGCTGAACTTGGAATTTTGTGTTGTATAAAATCTAATCTAAGATTAATTTGTCTCAAACTAAAGTCAAATTTGACTGAAGAAATTTCTCCGATTAAGTTAGATGATCCAAGTTCAGTTATTTCTTTTCTGTTTGAAATATACGAGTGACAGATTGTGCAAATAAAATATCCATTATTATTAATATTAATAGATATGTTAGGTACATTTATATATATTTCTTTCAATTTCTTGCCTTAATACACAAACATTCTTATATTTTATAAGGCTCTATCGTGTTCAGCAGTATCAAATAACATAACCTATAATTATATTATGTTTATAACAATCATTAATTATTAATGGATATGATAGGTACATTCATAAATGTTCAATTAACTGTATTACTAAACGAAAATTGTCGTTTTATAAAGCTTTATTAAGTTTAGCAGTATCAAACACCATAACATGATAACAACTTGGAGAACAGTCAACCTTCTTCTTATTGTCCGCCATTATTTATATTGAAAAAAAAAAACCGGTGTCTCCAACAGAGTGTAATACGGAAAGTCGCCAAAAAGTAGTTGTAAAGTCGCTAGATTTCTCATTATCAACAAAGGAAGATTAAATTTTGTCACTATGGGGTGCTAAAAAGGTCACTAAATCCCTATTTAAGCAATATAAAAGTTAAAAGAAATTGTTGTTGAAAAAGAGTTAAAGTCGCTAGACTGGCAACACTGAACAAACCTGTCCGCGCATCACGTATTTCACCTGTTTATGCGATGTTGCCAAATCCTTTTCACGTGAACTTAGATTGCATTTGAACCAAGGTAATTTGATCGCAGAAAAGTTTTATACAATAGAAGAAGTGTCTGAACTCGGTTTACTTTTCGATCTTCGATCAAAGTTGATCTTTAGTCAGGGAGTTTTATACAATTGGGCCTACAGCTAGTACAGAGTCCGTTCAACCTGCACTGAGGTTGTGTTGACACTTTGGGAGCACGAGTTGCCCATCCATGCTCATGACTAAAGCACGGTCTTCGTTGCCCGCGTTCATAAGTTACCTGCGCTTGGATAGTGTGGTGTATGCCTAGCTTGATGTGTGATGGGAGGGACAGATACGGACGTTCCCTCCGTTGTACAGGTTCAGTGCGGTGAAGGACAAAGTTGCACCTTCTTTACATGACAGCGTTGTAAATAAATGCATTGTAACACATCCTTAGAACTGTAATAACATAATATTATTAATAGAATGCAATACTGTACAACAGTTTTCATTTATGATTTACCTATTGATGCGTCCACAGTTCCATTACAATAAAGAACAATACATTTCCGTAAAGTATCGAAAGAAAAACCTCTTCGCCTACCACTTAGAAACATTTTGAACTAAGAAAATGTGCGTTCAACATCGCAAGACGTGAGTCTGTCGAAACCCATATTTTATTATTTGCCACAGATTTCCTAATGCTGTTGATGACATAATCATAGCACGGGGATAAATATCTTTTGGGTAGAATTGACTCCCATGGAACATTTCGCCCAGGATATTTCTGCAGAAATGATTTGAAAGCAGCATTTTGTAACTTGTGTAACGGAATATTGCAACTTACCATCATATCGCAGAGGTCGTTACAAAACTCTCTCTGAGTAGGCTTATATGAATTTGAACTCGATGGTGTATCATGTCTCCCAAACAGCGTTATACTTTTTTATGTTGTTTAGACTTACAGCGCTTCTGGATGAAAAATTTTCTGTGGCCTTTAAACTGTATATGGCATACTTTGCAAAATATATTTACTCCTTGTATAGTGAAATAATCACGGCCAAATTCCTCCACATATTGTAACAACTTCTGTTTCTTTACGTCTGACATTACTGGCACTCTTGTTTACAACTCTGCACGGTCAGACCGGCTGCTGTACGTATTGAGAATGCGTCGAGACGCCGTACCCATCGCGAGTAATGTGGACGTGACGTCAGACTCTCGGTATAGCCTTTGCGCAGACAACTTGTATCGCGGCAGCAGGCAATGAAAAGGCAACGAGATCCGCGCTTTACCCATGACTTTACTGTGTTTGCAAGGAACGAGCCGCATCGGAAACAGATCGCTCCTGTAGGCTTGTTGTAATCAGTCTGTAGTTAAATAATACAGACCTACCAACTTTCATGCATAATGCGTAACTCATCTACAATTAGCTCACGACTACAGCTCTCCTGCATTGACGTGATAATCTCCGGCATTTAGAAGTGGTCGCATTATGTTCGTCTTTATTAGTGTTATGGTTTAGTTGTGTTGCTATTATTTTTGTGCGAGATCGTACGTATTTGCTTGCTTTCCGCACAAAATCAATACGCGGTAAGTGTGAAATACCACATTCAGTATTCTCTACGTAACACACATAAGAATTTCCCTCTTCTTACCGCTTAAGCGCCATATTCATTTTACTGCTTTAGGCTTTTAACATATAATTTTTAGAGACGTTTAACATAGTAATAATTATAAATTGGAAACTTACCACTGCAATTTCACCTAAATTGCACTGTTAATTATTGTTTTTAAATATTTGCAAAAATTAAGTAAACTCTACAATACCACAAAAGTTACTGCATTTGTAATGCAAGTAACATTAAGGAAGCCGTGAAAAAATCAACAAGATTCCAGATGCCGATGTTATTACTGCAATATGTTATATAAATAATATTGTTAAAATATTAAAATAAAAAATAAATCATTACATAACCTTACCGTTTAAGTTCGCATTTATAGACTGGGGGAAAAAAAGACAGACGTATATCACGGCCTGCTGGAGTATAGTAAACACAGAAAACATTTTATAGCAACAATGCTGAAGATAGGCATTTTAGTTTTTAAAAGTTGCAGTCATTGAACAGAAACCGAGATGGAGATTTCATTGCAACTAATTAGAAATTCGTCTTTCAGGTATGTAATAAACGAACTTCGCACAAAATAATGTACGATACACGAGCGGTATGTTTGTTTTCATGTTCTCGGAAATTAAAAAAGCTCAACTACGTTTCGCTTTTTCAATCTTTTCCTCGAACATGAAAACATCAACATACCGCTCTTGTAACGCATATTACTATTTTAGTGGGCTATTTTACGACGCTATACAGGTAGCAACATCCCATAACTAACTCGGCGGACTTATCCTATTATTGTTGTTATAATTAAAAGAATATCCCTTACTAAATTCCCCATCTAACGCATTTCCTCTCTCGCAGATTGGCAAGCCTGATCTTACATGCGCTCTGGGATTGTCAAGAATGACGTTAGATTAAACATTTTATTTATTTCGCAGATACGACTGAACGCTTGATCGCTTAGTACAATGAGTATATTTATTAGTAAATTGCTTTTAATACCAGTGGAATATACTCGTAGTCAGTGCTTTTTTTCTGGCGGAACGCACATCCCCCCCTCTCCCCTAAATAATTGAAGGTAGAGAGTTTTGGAAAACATACAGTTAAGATTTTGTAAGGCTGTGCTTTTCCTCATTCGTATAAATAAAAATTGAATAATAAATTGAACAAATAATAATCTAGTCAACGGAAACGAGATTCTTAAATTCTATGGCAGCATATAAAATTTTAGATGGAAAATTAAGTTCTTGTGTACAAGAACGAGATGTAATCAATTTAATACACAGAATACAAAAGAGAGAGAGGGGACTGGCAAGCACTCGTTTGAAGAATGTCGACAGAGACTCTGCTGCAAAATAATGATGCTCCGAACCCAAAGGACCCACTCTGACTAGATAGAGGATGAATTTTCTTGGAGCTGACAAGTTGCCAACGTTTCTAAACCTATGAATATGATGACAACATGGTATGTGACATTCCCTTTCTTGTTGGTGATGTAACGTCCAGGCAGTGCATTTGTGTTCCCAAATGTACAGCGGATCGAGTAGTTTCTTCTAGTACATCTATTACGTCACGTGGATGCATAAGCAGAATAGAATTGCAAGCAGGTACGCATAGACTATGAATTACAGTACAATACAGGCGCTCCATCGCCACTGTTGTATTTGTAAAACACCAAGTTACGACTACATTGTGATCTGATTCTAATATTGAGTTGCATTTTCATTCAGACTTTTGTGTTAATATTATTTTAATTTATCAATCTAACTTTTATTTTAGTTCATTTTGATCTGTATTTTGTATATAGGCCTATTGTGTAAAATGTAAAATATTGTTAATTTGTATATTGATTTTTGTTATTATAATTGTGTCCTGTAACGTCTTGTGACGTAAGAAGAACATTTTCGTAGCTTAAACAAATTTTTACTGACAGTAATGGTAAAAGATATCCATTTCATAATCTCAGAATACCGTAATGAAGTTGATTTTGTTAAATAAATTAAATGTATATATATTGTATTTATAGAGTATATAGGGGAAACTCTGCTAATTCCACAATACGGGTAATTTCGCAATAGTGCATATATGATTTTACTGCGGCTTTACAATAGCGTGAACGTAAGTTCTGAGAGGCTGTCAACAGGAGGCATGTCCTCTGCAGTGCTATAGAAAAAAATCAAGGATATTGGTCGACACCTCTGTCAGCAATACAGTTAAACATCGGAAGTTGGCTGTTTTTCGGTTTTTGCTACACAGCTGTGAAGAAAGTGAACATTGTTACATATAAATTGTTCCTTTTATGTTACTTTCATAATGTATTTCATAATCATTTACTACTGCGGAATTAGCCAAGTCCTATTGCGGATTTATCCGCACTATTTCGGAATTACCCGAGTTGTTCCTTCTCAACTGTAATGTATGTACAACTAAATATATTTGCATTTTAATAGATCTCTTTATCTCATTTGGTAATGAAAGGTTTCGTCCATGTCTACATACCTTGATAATATTTTTCAATAAACATTTTGATAAAAAAATATGATATATTTACTTCTTAATATTACAGAATTAGCCGAGTCACCCCTATAGTTAATGTGCATCATGTTTGTTATTATGTTCTATTATATATATATATATATATATATATATATATATATATATATATATATATACACACACACACAGGCTGTTAAAAATAGTATCCAATATTTTAGGAGGTGATAGTACGCATCAAAACAAGAAAATAATGTCTAATTAACATGGGTCCTACAACACATACTTTCTGAGATCTGAACATTTGTTCATAGCAGGTGCGCAATGTTTATGTCTACTACACAATAAGAATGCATATATTTAAATTTACAGTTTTTCATTATTTATAAAATCCATACATAACATTTTTAATTTAATACTAGAACTATTAGAATTGACAAGATTAGGATATTTAGATATAAATTTGTTATATACCCTTGGGCCAAAATTACTACTATGATTAAATCCTGTACCAGTGTTGCATTTTGGTTCACACAGTCTTAAAGAATTCATATCTTTTGTTTCATAACTACGAGCCCTCATATTGATTTCTAAAGTTTACAATCGATTCTACTAGGACATGGATGTCATATTTGAAATCCTCAAGTTGATTTCCAAAGTTTTCAGCTAATTATACTTCTGGAGATATTAAGAAATTGTGTAGGCTATATTCACTATTATTATTCGTATATTTATAAGCTGAGATCATAGGTGAAGGGGCATTATTTTGAAATTAGAAGCAACTTATATTATTCCCACTATTATCTGCTAGTAAACCTAACATTGTTGCCTAGGTCTTCAATATCCAGTACGCGATGGTAAGGAACTGCAGACGTAATTTTAATCATGTGCTTGCTGTCCAGATCTTTTTCTTCTCGTCAAGAAGTAAAGCTAGCTGCAAAAAAAGGAACGCAAAGAGTAATGACAGCTTGTTTTACAACTTTCTTTCTCAGTAACAAACTCATGATCTCAACAAGAATTGTATTTTCGAACAAGAGCAGAATGAACAAGCAGATCGATTTGTCTCATTCTTTGCAGATATAAGTTGCCAGTCCGATTAATAGATCGCTATTGCAGTATACTGCATTGTGGACCGTTAGAATGTACCTAATTTCAATTGTATGTGACTGATAAACGGTTGAAGATAGAAACCTACAGTAACGTTTACATGAAAGGAAAACTCAACAAGTTTCGATATGCACATCACCATATCTCTACGTGAGCTCCAGCTGTCACTGTGACGATATCGAGGCGATGAACGATTTCTTGCCAAGCACGTTGGAGCATGTCTTCTGGAATGCTCTCAATAGCCTCTATGATGCGCTCCCGAAGATCACGAAGGTCTCTGACTGGGGTGACGTACACTTTATCTTTGACGTAGCCCCAGAGAAAGAAATCGTATTGGCGAATTCCACTCGTTTGGGTTTGTCATCCGGCTCCAGACGTTGCATTAACTGCATTTTGTATGCGTACAGTTTGAGACGTTTACGGACAATTCGTTGCAATGTTGATTTTGGTACTTGAAGTTCCCGCGAAGCTCTCCTTAATGACTTCCGCGGGGATCGCTCATACGCGGCTTGAACATTTGCAACCATTTTGTCAGATATTCTACGACCACCACCATGCTTCAACAACACCGATCCCGTAGCTAAAAATGTATCGTGCCACTTCTTAATGCCTTTAACAGTTGGAGCATCATGGTTAAACACTCGCCGATACTCCCTTTGAACTCTAACAATTGATTTAAACTCCTCATACCACAACACAGTTTGCGCTTTCATCTGCGGTGTCGCCATTAAGACAATCGATACAATCTACGAAAAGAAACCGTGTCTGCGCACCATCTACCGACGGGATTCGAAACTTGTTGAGTTTTCCTTTCATATAACGTTACCGTAAGGTTCTATCTTCAACCGTTCACCAGTCACAATTGAAATTAGGTATATTCGAGCGGTCCACTCTGTATGTGAGGATTAAATCAATTTTTCCGATTATTATTATTATTATTATTATTATTATTATTATTATTATTATTATTAGTAGTAGTAGTAGTATTCTTGGAGCAACAGTAATAAATATAAATGACACTCGGGAGGAAATTAAATGCAGAATAAATATGGGAAATTCCTGTTATTATTCGGTTGAGAAGCTTTTATCATCCAGTCTGCTGTCAAAAAATCTGAAAGTTAGAATTTATAAAACAGTTATATTAGCGGTTGCTCTTTATGGTTGTGAAACTTGGACTCTCACTTTGAGAGAGGAACGTAGGTTAAGGGTGTTTGAGAATAAGGTGCTTAGGAAAATATTTGGGGTAAGAGGGATGAAGTTACAGGAGAATGGAGAAAGTTACACAACACAGAACTGCACGCATTGTATTCGTCACCTGACATAATTAGGAACATTAAATCCAGACCTTTGAGATGGGCAGGGCATGTAGCACGTATGGGCGAATCCAGAAATGCATATAGAGTGTTAGTTGGGAGGCCAGAGGAAAAAAGACTTTTTGGGAGGCCGAGACGTAGATGGGAAGATAATATTAAAATGGATTTGAGGGAGGTGGGATATGATGATAGAGACTGGATTAATCTTGCTCAGGATAGGGACCTATGGCGGCCTTATGTGAGGGCGACAATGAACCTCCGGGTTCCTTAAAAGCCAGTAAGTAAGTATTATTATTATTATTATTATTATTATTATTATTATTATTATTATTATTATTATCACCACGGATTATGACTTCTTTTCTTTCCTTTTAAAAACATATTGCCTTTTCCCCGTTATTTCTTTTTTTTGGCAATCAAAGTTTCTTTTTGTTATTGACGGATTAATTTTTGTAAGTATATTGTTTCTATTCACTGTTTCAAGTTGTTCGCCCCAATATTTCCTGTATTTTCTAAATTTGGTCATTGATAGGTCCAATATTTTCCCGTCTTATTTCTTCGTTCTTGATACAGTCCAATCGCGAACATTCTTTTATAGCTCATAAAAATGTCATTTCTGAGAACTGGATACTGCCCACATCTTTATGTTCTGTTATCCAGTATTCACTTCCGTAAGTGGAGTTGAGGATCCAGAGAGCAGCTCGCTCGTTTTCAATGCCGCTTGCTGATGACGCTGCTCTATGATTGGTTCGCGTGATCTCTGGGTTTCATGTTGGCCCCAAAACTTGAGGACAGCTGTATAGGAAAGCACAGGACGGTCATAAAACTTTGTTTTGTGATTATTAATGAGGCAGAGAAGTGACAAAGTGACGTACATAGTAATGATAACCAAAGCGGAACAAACAAAAGAGTCTCTTCGGGTGCTATTCATAGACATTTCGCTAGCCTGCGCTACGAGCGTGCTAAACTAGCCCCGGCTATCGACTGGTTACTTGTACAGGATTCATATCATATCGCTAACACTGGTTTTTAAATACGAAAAACGTTAGTTCGCTGATCATCCACCGGAAGCCGGCGCTAAGAATATGTATTCAAGATTAAAGTGAGATGAACAGATTAATGACTTACCATTTAAGTTATGTGTTATGTTAGTTTTAGTAATTAATTCAATACAAACCTAAGAGAAAGTAGTACAAATTTCATTAAAAACAATTGCTAATACTTTTTTTTACTTACTTACTTACTTACTGGCTTTTAAGGAACCCGGAGGTTCATTTCCGCCCTCACATAAGCCCGCCATTGGTCCCTATCCTGAGCAAGATTAATCCAGTCTCTACCATCATATCCCACCTCCCTCAAATCCATTTTAATATTATCCTCCCATCTACGTCTCGGCCTCCCCAAAGATCTTTTTCCCGCCGGCCTCCCAACTAACACTCTATATGCATTTCTGGATTCGCCCATACGTGCTACATGCCCTGCCCATCTCAAACGTCTGGATTTAATGTTCCTAATTATTTCATGTGAAGGATACAATGCGTGCAGCTCTGCGTTATGTAACTTTCTCCATTCTCCTGTAACTTCATCCCTCTTAGCCCCAAATATTTTCCTAAGACCCTTATTCTCAAACACCCTTAATCTCTGTTCCTCTCTCAAAGTGAGAGTCCAAGTTTCACAGCCATACAGAACAACCGGTAATACGAGTATAACTGTTTTATAAATTCTAACTTTCAGATTTTTTGACAGCAGACTAGATGACAAAAGCTTCTCAACCGAATAATAACAGGCATTTCTCATATTTATTCTGCATTTAATTTCCTCCCGAGTGTCATTTATATTTGTTACTGTTGCTCTAAGATATTTGAATTTTTCCATCTCTTCGAAGGAAAAATCTCCAATTTTTATAATTTCTGATATTGATTTGCCAATAAAATTGGTAGCTAACTAAAGAATTCTGCATTCTCAATTCGAATGACTATAGCAAAAATTGATGCTGAAATTAAGTCATCAATGTCAAAATTACTAAAAAAAATGTAACTGTAATTAAGATATAGCCAATAATTGACATCTGGATGGACAGCTATACAGCATAAATTCGGAACAATTAATAAAATTTAAAGCTATGACCACAGTCTAGTATATACAGCCACGAAGCTTGAGTTTATGAGGGTACTAGGAACAATAGACTGTGCAGGTACTATTTCGCATTGTCTGTGATGAGGCGACAGTAGCGATTCTAGCGGTTAGCAACTATCTTTGGATGCATATTTACTACGTATTGAGCTTCGTGACTGTATATACTAGACTGTGCTATGACCATTGAACATTATTTTAAAGAGCAGATTCAGATATAAAAATATATTTATTTTCCAAGACTTAATTTTACACTTTCAACTATGCCGTGTGTCTTAAATGTATTGAGAACAGGTAGATACAAGAAAAGGAACATAAAGACAAGAAGAATAGGAGGAAGAGAAAGAGCAAGGGGAATACAAAAATAAAATCGACAGGTACACATTTTTACATAGAACTATCGTGTGTGTACGATCATCTATCGACAGATGCGTAGCTGAAGAGTAAAAGAGTAGTGCAAGAAGAACAAGACGATGGCAAAGAGAACAATGAGAATACAAAATGAATATAAGGAGAACAAGGGGAATATAAGGAAAACGAGCGAACACAAGTGGACGACAAAGACAACTCTGCAACGAGAAGAAGGTGAATACAGCGACAACAAGGGGAATACAAAGAGGACAAGGGGACGACAAGGAGATCAAGGGGAATACAAGTTGAATAAGGGAATACATTGAGAACAAGTGGACAACAAGAAGAACAAGAGGACGATAAAAATCTCATAATGTATTTGTAGCATTGTTACTAGGACTAGGATTTCGATTATCTAAAAATTATCGAAAAATTGCCTAAAAATAAGGCATTAATGCCCTATAAACTAAAAAATTGCCTAAAAATATATTTTATGCCATCCTAACATTGTAAACAGGTTGTTACTACATCCATTACCGTTCGTAATCGGCTTATGGCACGCGTGCCAATAATAGCAAGGACGTATTCGCTGTGACGTAATACTGGAACGCTTGGGTCGGGATGCATGCAACTCGTCTGACTCTCGTGCTTATCGTTTCTACACGCCGTGTAACAAGAAATGAAATCCAGGACAGAAGGTAACGTATCATTTATTTCAAATCTTTAACAATTTTGTATCATTTTTGTAATAACGCATAAAACAGTTCTGTTGTTCAGAGAAACTACTGTATGTAAAGAAACATTGGGCGTTTTCACAAAACTCGTTATCTAAATTTTTTTCGATTTTGAGGTTTTAGCGTATCCTTATGTTTTTGGGTCAGGAGAATCCAATGGTGCTATCAGAATTAAGCTAAAGTTGGTAAGTATATCAGTAAATTGATATTTAAATAAAAGAGATTTTTCAAAACTCGGTATTTACTGTTGTGTATTTTAGAAAAGAGTTGCCTTGAAAAAAAAAGAAGATTTTGTAGATAACGAGTTTTCTGAAAACGCCCTTATTGTAACATAACCTGCAAGATCATCCATTTCTCTTTTTTAAGTGTCAATGCCAGGCGCAACTAATCAAAACGAACATATGAAGACTTTGTCAGCTATGGATGCCGAACTTATTTCTTAATTTATTCCCTACAATTTATAATGCTAAGATTCCATAAAGTGTCGTTTCCAACTCGTGAATAATCTTATTATGTCACTCATGCCATAATCATCAAGATCATTCATTTGTTGCATAAATAACTATTGTATTGTGAATTTGTCATACTAGGAAAGGGATTTTGTGCTCTTCAGTATTATTTAGACTAGTAATATTAATAGTTGACTTAATTGGATAATAGTACCAACATTGACGTACAATATATCTATTAAATTGTTATATTTATGTACTGTATTTATTTTATTTTCATAAACTTTATCTAAGTAACTATACACAATTATTTGCCTTATGTTTTCATCAGTTAGTCTTTGTTAATTTGCATTTTTACTCGCTGAGTTGCAGAATAAAATAATATTTGAAAGCATCAAGTCTAACCATTATCGGCTAACAGAACCTTATACTTACTTACTTACTTACTGTCTCTTAAGGAACCCGGAGGTTCATTGCCGCCCTCACATAAGCCCACCATATCGGTCCCTATCCTGAGCAAGATTAATCCAGTCTCTACCATCATATTCCACCTCCCTCAAATCCATTTTAATATTATCCTCCCATCTACGTCTCAGCCTCGCCAAAGGTCTTTTTCCCTCCGGCCTCCCAACTAACACTCTATATGCATTTCTGGATTCGCCCATACGTCATACATGTCCTGCCCTCCTCAAACGTCTGGATTTAATGTTCCTAATTATGTCATGTGAAGAATACAATGCGTCCAGCTCTGCATTGTGTAACTTTCTCCATTCTCCTGTAATTTCATCCCTCTTAGCCCCAAATATTTTCCTAAGCACATTATTCTCAAACACCCTTAACCTATGTTCCTCTCTCAAAGTGAGAGTCCAAGTTTCACAATCACGTAGAACAACCGGTAATATAACTGTTTTATAAATTCTAACTTTCAGATTTTTTGACAGTACACTAGATGACAAAAGCTTCTCAACCGAATAATAACAGGCATTTCCCATATTTATTCTGCGTTTAACTTCTTCCCGAGTGTCATTTATATTTGTTACTGTTGCTCCAAGATATTTGAATTTTTCCACCTCTTCGAAGGATAAATCTCCAATTTTTATAGTTCCAGAACCTTATACGTGGAAAATTACCTTTTATCCCCAACTGAAAAAAATAATGGTCTACTTAAAATACACAATATCACAGGTCAGTAAATCTCTGTCAATTGAACACTGGACATGAAGAAGGCTGTAAGTAAGAATATCTCTGAAAATATATATATATATATATATTTTTTTTTTCAGAAAAGAGTCCGTGTTCCTGGCTGAATCCACTAAGATAAACGATAAATTCCATTGTAATTTTATTTAGAACCTAAGGCCTAGACATTCAAAATATATAGATATTACATTACTAGTTGCACAAGAAAGTCCTGTTTTCTAGGAGTTTTCTCTTTAGGACTTAGGCTTAAGCCTTTTTTTTATGTTCAGTCTCCAATTGCCTCCCGTGAAAATTGTTCTCCAGATAGATCTTTTGATATGACATACGTCATTACTCATTACAAGTCCGACATTTATATTTAAAACTGACAACCTTTTCATTTATGATCTTGTCAACATGACCTAAAACGCCCTGCGATCACCTGTCCCAAACTATCAATTATAGCCGGACAAATCTATACTCGTAGGCCTATTGAAAAGGTCGTTGGACTGCTCCATTACATAGGGATGGACGTTAAAATGACATAAAAAGGTGTAGAAAAAGCTTTGATACATAAAAGGTAATGCAAAGCGAAAAAATAATGGCTTTGGTGGGAATTTATGACCAAAATTCAATGAAATTACTCCAAAAATGCTCTTGAAATTAAAAAAAATGTATAAAAATGGCGAAGTAAATACGCCTTAAAACATTACATTTATCACACAAAACGTGTAAATACTGAAGCTGCTCTATCTCTGGTTTACTGGCGTACCAGAAAAAATGCAATTTCATCAATTATTAGCCCTGATTATTACAATTTCTCTTTATCCTTCGTGTAACGGCAGTGTAAAAAAAAAAAAAGTTTAGTGCTTTTCGTAGTTGCAGACAAGAATAAAATTAACGAAGCGTTTACAAGAGCAAACTGACTCACTTTCTTTCCTAAACTCCTGTCCTCTTCCTCCGTGATTAAACTTTCCGATAATTAGTCTTCCCAATTGGAAGCCTGTCGAATGGCGAACGCCACAAAAATACTTGAGATCGGAGCGTTGACCTTTGCCCTATCTTCGTTTTTCTGACATGCCGGCGCTCTTTCCTTCACGGTGTCTTGCAAACTGATCTCCGTAATCCTCGAAATAATATAGGCCTAATTGAAGGGTTCAGAGTCATAGCGGGCCAAGCTCCATTTATTAAAAACGGAGAAAGCAAGGGTTAAAGTTAAGTGAATACCATAATTTAATGAAGATTGACATATCATTTAATTTTAATGTGCATATTTTATCTTACTTGCTATATGTTTCGTTAAATTATGGTAATCACTTAACTTTAACTCTTGTTTTCTCCGTTTTTAATAAATGGCGCTTGGCCCACTATGGCTCTGAACCCTTCAATTCACACTTTACTCAAATAAATTAAATGCCGCAAGTTATTTAGAGAGTGGAAGTGAAATAATCCTGCAGATTTTCAGAATGAATAGCTCATGTTGTATGTAATAAAAAAGTTTAATACCATATTGCTGGAAAGTTCACAGTTTTCTCAGAATTTTTTTTTTTTTCCAAATGTTCAATACCCTCTGATTTTGTAACTATTGCGAATAGAATAGTAATTTTTGTCCATATTGATAGAAAATGCAATAAAGAATCATTTATTCCTCTGGAGTATTTCCATAGCGTAGACGGTTTTCGTGTAAATTTAATTTAAAAAACCACTAATTTTAAAGCCACTGAACGATGCGAACAGATTGCAACATTACTAGAAAGGGAAAGGTTCATCTACAGTCGCGCTCAAACCTCCTGACGTTTCGCGAGCGCAACGTTGTCACAACTACTCTCTCCGTCTCTGTCTCTCAGCGGCAGTAGTTTTAAAACTGTGGAGCGCGACCCTTTACCTGAGGTTGGTTTGATATGGAGATGCAGAAGGCTTTTAGTAATAATAATAATAATAATAATAATAATAATAATAATAATAATAATAATTTGAAGGATTCGTAACAAGCTGTTTTTTACGGTGATGGGTTGTTAGCCCTTCGCCCAACCCCCAAGCTGGAGGCTTGGCATTGAACGGGTTACATCAGCTGCTTGTCTATGCGGATGACGTGTATATGTTAGGAGAAAATCCACAAACGATTAGGGAAAACACGGGAATTTTACTGGAAGCAAGTAAAGAGATAGGTTTGGAAGTAAATCCCGAAAAGACAAAGTATATGATTAGGCCTATGTCTCGTGACCAGAATATTGTACGAAATGGAAATATAAAAATTGGAAATTTATCTTTTGAAGAGGTGGAGAAGTTCAAATATCTTGGAGCAACAGTAACAAATATAAATGATGTTCGGGAGGAAATTAAACACAGTATAAATATGGGAAATGCCTGTTATTATTCGGTTGAGAAGTTTTTATCATCCAGTCTGCTGTCAAAAAAATCTGAAAGTTAGGATTTATAAAACAGTTATATTACCGGTTGTTCTTTATGGTTGTGAAACTTGGACTCTCACTTTGAGAGAGGAACATAGGTTAAGGGTGTTTGAGAATAAGGTGCTTAGGAAAATATTTGGGGCTAAGAGGGATGAAGTTACAGGAGAATGGAGAAAGTTACACAACACAGAACTGCACGCATTGTATTCGTCACCTGACATAATTAGGAACATTAAATCCAGACGTTTGAGATGGGCAGGGCATGTAGCACGTATGGGCGAATCCAGAAATGCATATAAAGTGTTAGTTGGGAGGACGGAGGGAAAAAGACCTTTGGGAAGGCCGAGACGTAGATGGGAGGATAATATTAAAATGGATTTGAGGGAGGTGGGATATGATGATAGAGAATGGATTGATCTTGCTCAGGATAGGGACCAATGGCGGGCTTATGTGAGGGCGGCAATGAACCTCCGGGTTCCTTAAAAGCCAGTAAGTAATAATAATAATAATAATAATAATAATAATAATAATAACTTATCATCATCATCAGATTGCATTAAATAAAATTAAAAGTCATAAAATATAGAAAAAATAGTTGAGTTAGACGTATAATCATACTCTCTGAGTTTATATCACTTTTTTTAAATAGTTTTACTTTTATTAGGATTATTAGAGTTGTGGAATGACACGAAGGCGCAGTGATAAAATAAATTGGATGTTAGGCTCAATTTGAAATAGCCCCACCATGTTCTATTGAAAGAGGTGGAGAATGTTTTCCATACCGCCGTTTCTCTCTCCCCCTTAAGGTTTTTCTTTCGTCTTTCCCCGGCAGCTTTTTACTCAAATACACGGGAGAGTTTTCTTCTTTCAGAAGCTAAGTGTAAATCATGTATTTCAATAAAGAAAACTGCTAATAGATACTGTATATAAGTCGAAATTAGTATATCCGCCTAATACGTGGCCCCGGTTAATACGCGGTTTACATGTGGTCTCTTGAACAGCGTCTTATCGGGGGTTTATTGTTTAATCCATAAAATCACCGGGGGTAAAAATGTGATTATTGTTTCTGTGTGTTCAGGAAACATTAAACATTCATCATATATGCATGCAGGGTCCCTGCAACATACCAATTTTCTGAGCGCACTTGTTATTTGATTTTGTCACTTTCTAAGCGGCGAGTATGCGGCGAGCCTGCGTGGCCGCCCATACGTTGCAACGCAGCACTGCCGCTATTGGCTATTGCTGATAAGTGGACACACCTGCAAACGTCAGGAGGTTTGAGCACGACTGTAAGACAGTCTCCTCGTGCCACTACGAGATGGTTGTAGCTAGCGTGGCAATTGTAGTAGCTGTCTCCTATAGTAAATGAAAGGGTTCAGAGCCATAGTGGGCCAAGCGCGATTTATTAAAAACGGAGAAAGGAAGGGTTAAAGTTAAGTGAATACCATAGTTTAATGAAGATTGATATATCATTTAATTTTAATGTGTATACTTTATATTATGTTTCCATTGAATTATGGTAATAACTTTATTTTAACCCTTGTTTTCTACGGTTTTAGTAAATGACGCTTGGCCCACTATGGTTCTGAACCCATCAAATAATGTACTATGAACTACTGTATTATCATATTTATATTACTATGACATACCGAAGTATAATTGATATTTCCGTGCAGGAATTCTGCATTACCAGTGAGAAGGATTCAAACCGGCATCAGGATTTGAATCCGGTGTGGCTTAGTGGATAAAGCGTCAGCACGTAGAGCTGAAAACCCGGGTTCTAATCCTGGTGCCGGAGAGAATTTTTCTGCGTTTTACCCATTCTTTGTCATATTGAGTTGTAGCACCCGACAAATTCGTACATGTAAACGTTGCTGGTCTTTTATGGGTCTCTACGACAAAGGAGATTAGGTACGGAAGACAGTCACCAGGACTATTGTCAGTAAATTAATGTGCGATGTTATTTACCTGACAGGAACGTGTTTTCCTGAGAACGCTTTGTAATATTATTATTATTATTTATATTATTATTATTATTATTAGTATTATTATTATTATTATTATTATTATTATCTTCTTTCACTTAGTTTAATCTCTCCCTTTTAGGTGCATTTACACAACCAACGCCACCCGGGCCTTACAGGGCCGCGACCTGTCGGGAGAGGAATTAATCTATGGATGACATACATACTTTTTTGACCACACAAGGATAAGGAGGGCCTCCCCGGAGTGGGGATCAGCTCAATGCCAGGGCCACCTCCGATACAACACAAACATTTAAGACATTACACATCATTCACTCACACATGTGAAAGGATTAAGGGAAGGATCGCCGTCCATGGCCAGACTTTCAAGGGTACAATCCCGGCATTTGCCTGGAAATAACTGAGGAAGCCATGAAAAATCTGTTAGGATTGCCGGCCCCTGGGATCGAACCCCGGACCTCCCGAAAGCGAGGCCAGCCCTCTACCACACCGCTAGCCCGCTCGGTATTATTATTATTATTATTATTATTATTATTATTATTATTATTATTATTATTATTATCATTATCAACATCACCACCAATAAGCCTATATTATCCGAATCCTTTTTTTAAAATTCCTTTAAGAGACAGAATATATAGAATTTTTAAGTAAGACTTCTTTTGATATATGTACAGTCTTATTCCAACCAGCTGACTGAACAATCTGACTTGCATAACTTTCCAACAATCCAGGCCAGATAAGAAAATCTGTTACGTACTAACACCTCAGAGGCATAAAATATGTCAATATCAATTTAATGAAACATCTTCGCGACATTTTAATTGGTCACAGTGTTTTTTACACTCGTCACTATTAAGCTGTTGCTTCTCCTCTGGCTTCCAGGCTGGCTTCGATCTCTCTACACTTCTTTGGCTTACTGTCGTCAAATGAACGTTCACTGCGGGTAGAGCCAAATGTTATGTTGTGTCAACAGCAACCAGTCTTTGCTTAGTTTTACTTTTTCGTACCACTAAAAGGTTGGAGTGCAGTGCATTTTGAGGTTATATTTACCTTCTTAGTATGGATTAAACGAACCTGTTTCACGAAACTCTTTGAACATAATGTTTACAGTACTCTCCTTATTGGATTGAAATTTCTCAGTAGTTTTATACTGCGTCGTAGATTATGGTGTTACAGTATTACAATTTTTATTGAGGTTGTATTCATTTTCGCAGAAATTGCACCAAAATATGTAAAACACGATGGAGCAAGGATTTTTTTATACATTTTCAGCAAGTCATAATAGTAGACACACCTAGCGTTCCTGAGTTGCATCGCCAGGAAGCAGAGAAAGGGATACCTATCTGTTGAATTGGTTACCAGGAGAATACGTAATTTATTTTACGTATTCTAAAACCTAATAATAATAATAATAATAATAATAATAATAATAATAATAATAATAATAATAATGATGATGATGATGATGATAATAATAATAATTTATTATCATTATTATTATTATTATTATTTATTTATTTATTTAATCTGGCAGAGCTAAGGCCAGTAGGCCTTCTCTTCCGCCCAGCCAGACTCTAATTCTAATTGAATATAATTGGTTACATAGTTATTACATTAATATCTAGACCATAAAACAACATGAAAGTAAATAATGAAAGTTGGATAAGTAATGTTAGTGTGACAATAATAAACATTGGTAAGAAATAATAATAATAATAATAATAATAATAATAATAATAATAATAATAATTTATTTATTTATTTATTTCGAATGTTAATGTGCAAAACAACAGCACAAAGCCAATTACAGTTTAGCACAAAATAAAAGCCAAAAAAAAAAAAAAAACTGAACAAATGGTTATGAGAATGAATGACAGAAAATGGCAGTGAGATGAAATACAATCAATATAATGATCAACATTAACCATTCACCAAATGCAACAAAATAAATGGCAATATCTAACAAATAATAAAAGATATTAAATAACAAGTAAGGATATATCATGCATAACTAAAATCAAATCAGATCTTGCAAATTAGCACTTTTAATACACCTGGCTATTGGAGAAAGGGATTTAAATAATTTAGTGAAGAAAATTCTTTGACCACGAAAACCTTTCACGGGAATTCTAAGGTAGGTGTTATGTATAAAAGAATCACAATCAATGACACAATTAAAAGCATTATTAAAGAAAGTGTAATCAATATCCTGACGTCTCGAATACAGACTGGTACAGTTAAAATATTTACTAGATAGTTCATAATTTAATAATAATAATAATAATAATAATAATAATAATAATAATAATAATGAGATAATTTAGATATTTATCTGTGATATATATAACCATTAAACATTGAGAAACCTGAAACAGCTATTATTGTTAACAAGAATTGTTAGAAAAATATTTCGTTAGCCTATTCTTAAATTGGTTTGATGTCTGA
Organism: Periplaneta americana; assembly: GCF_040183065.1. Lineage (NCBI taxonomy): Eukaryota > Metazoa > Arthropoda > Insecta > Blattodea > Blattidae > Periplaneta > Periplaneta americana. The sequence goes on along the minus strand of NC_091122.1, from coordinate 45,174,521 downwards.
CAGTCCCTGCCATTACTCGGTAGGGAATTCCAAAGCCGAGGAACAGCCACAGTGAAAGAAGATGAATATGAGGATGTTCGGTGGGAGGGAATGGATAATATTGAGGAGTGTTGTGATCGTGTGTCTAGGTTATGATGGGTGAATAAATTTTGAAAACGAGACGCAAGATAGACAGGAGTGGAGAAATGCAATATGTGAAAGAGAAGGGAAAGATAGTGGATTTTCCTACGATCTTCTAGACGGAGCCAGGACAACATTTCGAGGGATGGTGTTACGTGATCAGCCCAGCGAATATTGCAGACGAAACGGACGCACATATTATGAACACGTTGTAGTCTCTGCGCCGAAGTAACGCTTAGGTCAGTAAGCAGAATATCACAGTAATCGAAGTGGGGCATCACGAGTGTTTGCACTAACAATTTTTTTCATGGAAAAGGGTAAAAAATCTATAATTGAAGACTGTGATCCCAAAACTCGTTTAGTCCATTTGGCCACTTTTATGTTTTATACATATACAAAAAGATGGGCGTACGCAGCTACAATGTGGGACCCATACACGGGGAAGAGAAGACAAGGACGACCAAGGAGCAGATGGGCAGCAGACATACTCGCAGCGAGGGCCGGAAAACAGGGGTCAAGAATAGCAAGAGACAGGAAAAAGTGGAAGGAACTAGAGTAACACTTAAGTGAAGTGAAGATTGTACAATCTAAAGTGTAAACAGCTTGTTAGAGGAAAGTTAGTATCAGTGATACATTATCAGAGTGCCACAAGTCTTACTTGGAATGGCTCACCAAGTAAGTTACATCCAGCCACCCCTTTCTTAGGAGGCCTTTGCCCTACATGGGACATTACCGGGCTATTCATTCATTCATTCATTCATTCATTCATTCATTCATTCATTCATTCATTCATTCATATATACAGGGTGATTCACGAGGATTTACTGCCACTTACGGAGCTTATTTGTATGTATGTATTTATTCACACTGCAAATGGGTAAATACCCGGTGTCAGTGGTACACTCAATAATTACAATAATAATAAAATACAGTCATAATATTAATAATAAAATAATAATAGCCATATATAATAATATTAACAAGGAGCATCCTAAATTAAATTAATCACTAATATAACATAATTAATTAAAGTAAATCTAATTTAAATCTTAACCCTAAGTTAGAACTTAAAACCACGAGTATATATGATATATGTTCAAACGTGCATAAGTACCTTTCAGCACTACACTCATTTCGCTATCAATTCACTCATTGCACTGGAACTGAAACACATTTTACTGACACTATCCTGATTTCACTAACACTTCAGAAACATTTCTGTGTTCAAATACTTTGCACTACCACTGTAAACTATAGAACTTCACTGACACAAACACACTTCACTGTCACAACACATTTCACAGACACAACACACTTCTTCACTGATACAACATTTCAAATAACAGAACATCAATTACATCCTTATTATTCCGTAGAATTGTACTTACTATATTAACCTCAAATCGCTAGCCTAGACCCAATTACAAGCAATTTAGGACGATCACTATAACTCACACCCGTTCACTATAAATCTATTTTTTCTGCCACTGTAACGCTCAGAATTTACTTTTAAGCTCACTGCACTTTCACTACAACATACTGCACACCCAATATAAATCACTGGAGATTCACAAGATATTCTGAGCAAAAAATGTCATATAAACTGTGTCCTAATCTCAATATTTTCAGAGTTACACTAATTTGAAGTTGTTAGTATACCTTTTTCTTTAGTTTAATAGTGTAATATTGCGACAACAATGATGATTGTAACAATAGATGACAGTAACACCTGCAATGTTGACGATGACACTGACAACGATCACGGTGGTACAATTACGGCGATGTTGACGGAATATAATGAGAACGACAAGAAAGAAGACTGAACAAACACCTAATTAAGCAAGTAATTTGGAATCAAGTGGCGCTAAATACAATATGCCTACTGCGTTGTAGGATATAAGTTCTCCAGGTTATTTTTGACACTTCGCCCACAGGTGTGAATGATGGGCATACCACCGTGTGCAAACGCTGTGCTGTCGGCATACAGAACAGCACTGCGAGCAGTGCTCCCACGTCGTTTCATTCTTCAATAATTCGTCACTCGTACTCTGGAACAAGTCACATCAAGGATCCGCACATCGGCATTTCACTGTCATCTTCGGTGGCCGAGTGGTCAAGTAGATATCATTCCAACCGCCGGCGCCGGAGATAGAACAGATAGGGACGATGAAGGCCTTCCTGATCTTTATGACGGCAGGAGTGTGGAAAGTTTCATTTCTAAAGAATTATTAGCGATGATAGAATTCTAGAAAGAGATGGTGACATGTAGAGGAGATAAACACAGCAAGTAAAATTTATCTGGAGCCCTCTCATTTAGGGAAAGGATAGGGAACATTTTCTTTGCAGTCTAACGCGCTATCCATTCGGCTGTGAAGGAGATACGGAATTCATGAGTAGGCCTATAACCGATGTACAGTGAAACATCTCCTTGCGGACATCCTCAAGATACGGACACTCCTCATATACAGACAGATTTTTAAGTCCCAACTGAACTAATATAGAAATAATGATAAATTTAACTGTCGTTTACGGACACACTCAGACACGGACACGGACAGCTGTTTCACAGTCCTGAAGATTGCTTTACCTCCTGACTGCGGACAGAACTTGGATTCCAAGACCTAATGGTTACAAAAATGGAAAATTTAGTTTTGAGAACTGTACAGAAATTCTTCAACATGAAAGAAGACAATAAGGGTGCTATGCATAGACATTTCGCTAGTCCGCGCTACGAGCGTGCTAAACTATCCCCGGGTATCGAGTGATTACTTGTACAGGATTCATATCATATCGCTAACATTGGTTTATGAATACGAAAAACGTTAGTTCGCTGATCATCCACCGGAAGCCCGCGTTAAGAATGTCTATGAATGTGGCCCTATGAGTTTCGTAGGCTACCACTAGCCCAGCCGGCTACCCCTTCTTAGCTGGAAGCGGTGGATAAACAAAATCATAAAATTTAACCTGTCTGATTGGTCCAAGGTTTCCGCGATCGTGAAATTGTATTCGACACATGATGGGGTTAGTAGGATTATTCTCTTCACTTCGATCAGTTGTTCTATTTCAAGAGACATGACACCTGAACGTAAAGGTTAAGTTGAAAACTGTAAATTGCAGTACTACATAACTGTAGACCTAGAATAAAATTACATGACACAGTACTGTATTTTTCTTTTTCTGTCTTATCTACTGTAGTTCAAAGTTGCAAAGAATTTACTGCAGTACAGTATACTGTATTTAGAATTAAACTACAGTAATATATTTAATTTAAAGCGTGAAGGAATACATAATGCATATTATAAATTTACTGTTAGATTGCGGATCTTCCCTCCCAATAGAGGACACCTCCCAGATGCGGACACATTGTTACGTCCTTTCGATGTCCGTAAATGAGAAATTTCGCTGCAGTTGGTTGATATATACACCATACGAATATTATCTCTAATATATGTTTTTCAGTCAATAAGCATTTACACATAAATGTAGCCCTTCGACATTCTGAATCTTGTTAGAATTAATTTTAAATTGTATTATTGTTGAATTTATTCCGATGTTCCGTTTGGCACTCAATTAAGAGAAGCACGCTTGGCCATTTTATGTTCCCGTAGAGTTGTCTGTAAGCCTACATACATATTTAACTTCAAAACTAGTAATGAAATAGTCTACCCTAGAAAGAAGTCAATTATTAGTGTGGTATATCGATCAGGTTCACATGCATATGGTATCAATAATAACACTAGACAACAAAATTTAAACTTTGTTTGTCCTTTAGATGAAACTACTATGTAATTTTAACTAAATAAGAAGTGCTGAGTTCATTTCTGAAAACCAAAATTTTCTAACACATACCATTTTTACTTTCGATGCTGGACCTCGGACTCATTTCACCGGCATTATCACCTTCATCTCATTCAGACGCTAAATAAACTGAGATGTTGATAAAGCGTCGTAAAATAACCTACTTGAAAAAAAAAAACATACCATTTTTATGGTACACACACTTCACTTATTTACACAAATTTGTTATAACTTACTAGCACATAAAGCAACCTTTGTTTGGTCAGAATTAACAAATTAAAATGTCTCTTTTGATCTTTTACGTTTGTAGACAGCTTCTGCAATCTCTCTATGAGTGACCAGCAGTATTCAGCCAGCATACTTGCATTTCTCTTGATGAAATCTCTCCCCGTGTTCATCGCTTACAGCACCAATGTTTTTTGGAAAGAAGTCCAGGTGGCTGTCAAGAAAGTGTACTTTCAGTGATATGTTGTATCCCATAAGGTGAAAGTAATGCAACACTTCAGTAACATTAAATAACTTTTTATTTTGGACAAACAGTACGTGCTGGACAAAAACTAACTGCAGATTCGTTTTTGCGACCACAAAATACATCGAATACACATATTTTTATAAAAAGGACAAATTTCATGTTGTACAGTGTAACAGTAAATAATAATAATACTTACTTACTTACTTACTTACAAATGGCTTTTAAGGAACCCGAAGGTTCATTGCCGCCCTCACATAAGCCCGCCAGCGGTCCCTATCCTGTGCAAGATTAATCCAGTCTCTATCATCATACCCCACCTCCCTCAAATCCATTTTAATATTATCTTCCCATCTACGTCTCGGCCTCCCAAAAAGTCTTTTTCCCTCCGGTCTCCCAACTAACACTCTATATGCATTTATGGATTCGCCCATACGTGCTACATGCCCTGCCCATCTCAAACGTCTGGATTTAATGTTCCTAATTATGTCAGGTGAAGAATACAATGCGTGCAGTTCTGTGTTGTGTAACTTTCTCCATTCTCCTGTAACTTCATCCCGCTTAGCCCCAAATATTTTCCTAAGAACCTTATTCTCAAACACCCTTAACCTATGTTCCTCTCTCAGTGTGAGAGTCCAAGTTTCACAACCATACAGAAGAACCGGTAATATAACTGTTTTATAAATTCTAACTTTCAGATTTTTTGACAGCAGACTGGATGATAAGAGCTTCTCAACCGAATAATAACACGCATTTCCCATATTTATTCTGCGTTTAATTTCCTCCCGAGTGTCATTTATATTTGTTACTGTTGCTCCAAGATATTTGAATAATAATAATAATAATAATAATAATAATAATAATAATAATGCTTTATTTTTTCAGACACAAGGCCGTGAGGCCTTCTCTTCCACTCAACCAGAGGATAAAAAGGAAGTACATGATAATATAATGTTACCGGTAATACAAAAGAAAGTTATAAGTATATCTAAGGCAAAATGGCAACAGAGAAATACGCATAAGCCAGATGATTATCGAACTTTTAGATGATAAGCAGAACCAGACGTCCAGTATGGACAATCTCTGCTCTGGTTAGTAATGCAATTGAATACCAGCTACGTATGGAAATATATTGTAATGATTTCACACTGTGTTCCCCGGTAGAGAGAGATGAAACCATTAGAAGTGACTAAAGTTAAGTCATAGAATATTTTTGTAGGATAAAAATGTTCACTTCGTTATTTATAATAATAATGATAATATAGTAATAATAAAATTCTAATAATAATAACAAAGTATAATAATAATAATAATAATAATAATAATAATAATAATAAAATCGTCTCACCAGTTAAAATTTTAAGTAAACTGAACGATAACATTATTACAAATTACGGGTAATAGATGAGGCCTCAATACAAGACTTGCTTTACATACTTACAAATGGCTTTTAGAGAATCCGGAGGTTCATTGCTACCCTCACATAGCCCGCCATCGGTCCCTATCCTGAGCAAGATTAATCCAGTCTCTATCATCATATCCCATCTCCTTCAAATCCATTTTAATATTAACCTCCCACCTACGTCTCGACCTCCCCAAAGCTGGCCTTCCAACTAACACTCCATAAGCATTTCTGGATTCGCCCGTATGTGCTACATGCCCTGCCGTCTCAAACGTCTGGATTTAATGTTCCTAATTATGTTATGTGAAGAATACAATACGTGCAACCTTACGTTTTTCTCCATTCTCCTGTAACTTCATTCCTCTTAGCCCCAAATATTTTATATATTATTATAATGTACCGAAGTACATATGATATTTCCATGCAGATATTCTGCGTCATCATACGATGAAAGAGTAATGGAACGGAGAAAAATTCTCTCCGGCGCCGGGATTTGAACCCGGGTTTTCAGCTCTACGTGCTGACGCTTTATCCACTAAGCCACACCGGATTCCACCCCGGCGTCGGAAGAATCGTCTCAATATGCTATGCGTAAATCACTTCGTTATTTAAGACGGCGCTTATTCCGTCGGATCCCGGCCAACTAGTCACTCATTACGAGTGCACCTCAGCACATATGTGGACTTCAGTCCTAGGCTCACAGATATCTATGACGTAGTGCAGAGGGCGGCCACTAGAGGGAACCCAAGAGTTGGAACTTAAAACTGAGACGATTCTTCCGACGCCGGGGCGGAATCCGGTGTGGCTTAGTGGATAAAGCTTCAGCACGTAGAGCTGAAAACCCGGGTTCAAATCCCGGCGCCGGAGAGAATTTTTCTCCGTTCCATTACTCTTTCATCCCAAATATTTTCCTAAGCATCTTTTTCTCAATCACCCTTAACCTCTATTCCTCTCTCAAAGTGAGAGTCCAAGTTTCACAATCGGTAATATAACTGTTTTATAAATTCTAACTTTAGCAATTTTAGAAGTGACTGGATGACAAAAGCTTCTTAACCGAATAATAACAGGTATTTCCCATATTTATTCTGTGTTTAATTTCCTCTCGAGTGTCATTTATATTTGTTAGTGTTGCTCCAAAATACTTGAATTTTTCTACCTCTTCAGAGGATTACTTTGTATATTTTCATTTCGTACAATGTTCTGGTCACGAAACATAATCGTATACTTTGTCTTTTCGGGATTTACTTCCAAGTCTATCTCGTAAACTTGCTCCAAGTAAAATTCCCGTGTTTTCCCTAATAGTTTGTGGATTTTCTCCTGACATATTCACGTCATCTGCATAAACAAGGAGCTGATGTAACCCGTTCTATTCCAAACCCTGTCTGTTTTCCTGGACTTTCCTAATGGCATATTCTAGAGTAAAGTTATGATAACGTAGTGCATCTCCTTGCTTTAGCCCGCAGTGAATTGGAAAAGCATCAGACAGAAACTAGCCTGCTGTACGTTTCACTGGGACACATTTTAATTAATCAATACAAGACTAAACTTTAATTTTGAATTAAAAACTTTGAATTAAAATTCATGAGCGTTCTTTATTAAACAGCCTACGTGTATTGATAGTTAGACTCTTGAATGTTACTGTCGTCAGAATTAGAAAAAGAGAAAGTTTTTCCAGTTCCTTTCCTAGAGAAGTTGAAGTTCAATCGAGCGCAGTGTGAGTAATGTTATTTTCAAAGGAAGAAAACGAAAACGTGAGGATGAAAGCCTTCGAGACAATGAATTTTTTTCGTGCGAACTGTAAAGAAAGTAATACAATATGCTTAGAGTTTCGTAGAATATTAATGGCATATAAACCTCTTAACTCTACGTAGGAGTAGACATTATAAAATCGTGCACTAAAATATTTAAAGTAGATGTGCAAAGAATTCTTTTAAAAGGACAAATAAATGGAAATGTTGAGGAACTTTGTCATATGAAGAGAAAGCAATGTTTTCCACTCAAAATAGAAACTATATACAAGAAACCCTGTTATCAAGCAACAGAAATATTCATACGTAAAATGAAGTCCTTTTGAAGTAATTTACGGGTGCAGAAATTGTATAGCCCTGTTCTAAATTCCTCGAATGGAAAAATTAACGAGTCGCGAAGTAAAGAAATGTGCTTCCCAACTCTACGTGCACAAATATAAATATTGTCTTGTTTTCTTGACCAACTCTGTGACTACGACCATTTCAGCCTTTCTCGTGATTCGTCCACTGATATAAATTCCACCTCTCAATTGTTGTAATGAGTGAAATATCCTGAAATAAAGACGTAATTATAAAAGAAGGCAAACGTGGTCTATTTATATATAAAAAGAATTTTTTCTCGAGCAAAATGTTGGCTTAAATTTCTGTCGGTGCACGTGAACGAAAGACTGTTAATGACAGTAATGTATAACTAAATTAATAATCACAAAATATAATATTAAAAGTAAAATCAATCAAAACCTCGATATTAAAATACGTAAAGCTAATTAAACAACTCTCTCAAAACATTGTAAATAGTCAAAAGTTAAGAAAACAAGACAATTAGATACAAATTAAATAAAAATACAAAATTAAAGTAAAATAATTAGCTAATTATTTCTCGAAGACATTACGGCTAAGGATGGAATTAATTAATGAAACTTTGTAACGGTACAAATTAATAATACAAAATAATATTGGACGTTAATATTGTACCTATTAACATTCAAAGAATATTAAGAATCCGTAAGATACAATTTAACATGGCAAATTATAGGAAATACCTACAGATTCATGTAATTGTAATCAATGAAATATTTAGAGATCTAATAATTAAAATGTAATAATTATACAGGGTGGCCCACTTAACTCTTTCACCTCCGATAGCGTGTGAAATATTTCAGATATGCGGAAACCGACAATTACAAGTTAAATTACATTGAAGGGGACATTTAATACAAGTAATGTATTTTTGTACATGAAATACTTTTCAAGATATTATATAGTCAAATTTCTTTTTTTTTTATGGGAACCAACTATATTTTGTATTGCAAATGTTGCGTTAGCTCTGTCTAATACAGGCTTGGAGAACTGGGCGACAATTGTGGCGTTACGTCACTCACCCCTTCCTTCCATCCCCGCGTCATTGACTTGGTAGGGGAGGGGATTTGTATTCAGTGTCTGTCTTATGTGATTGCGTACGGGCCACAGATACGTCATTCAACGCCAGTGGACTGTGGACGGGGAACCAACGCTTTCCCTATGCTTTCCACCCCTCTCTCGCCAGTTCTGTACCCCTGGTCTAATAACAAATGACTGCTGTACTTTAATGACTGCTTGAATGTCACCGGTAAGAGTAAACATTAACAATGTTTGACCAAGAATCGAACAGAGGGAGGACAATTCTGGTGCGTCAATACTTTTATGTCTTATTTCACCATGTGTAACATTTCCATAGTATTAACACAGTCTAGTATATATAGTCACGAAGCTTGAATTGTGAGGGTGCTAGGAACAATAGATGTGCCGGTACTATTTCGCATTGTCTGTAATGAGGCGATATTAGCGATCCTAGTGGTTAGCAACTATCTATGGATGCATACTTACTACGTATTGAGCTTCGTGACTGTATATACTAGACTGTGGTGTTAAAGTGTACAGTGCATTGTGATTGTGATTTAATTGGCTCACAACTCAAACCAGAATTGTCCTCCCTCTGTTCGATCGTTTGTCAGACATTGCTTATGTTTATTCTTATCGATGACATTCATATCTTGAAAAGCATTTCATGTACAAAAAAATACATTACGTGTATCAGATATTCCCTTTAATGTAATTTAACTTGTAATTGTCAGTTTCTGTATATATGAAATATTTCACACGTTATCAGAGGTGAAAGAGTTAAGTGGGCCACTCTGTATATAGCTGAAATAAAATCTGATGAATAAGTTACTAGTATATAATTTCTAATTGGTATTAGAGGAATAAAATTCACTCCGGCGCCGGGGATCTAACCAGGCCCTTAGTTCTACGTACCAAGCGCTCTAACCACTGAGCTACGCCGAAGTTCAAGTCACAGCACCGCATCTAATCCCTCTCCTCCAATGTTTTTCGTTTTGTAGCCTTACTCCATGTTCGACATATACAAATGTTGACATATTATATTAAATCAACTGTCATTAGCTGTACAAGGAGCGCTGAGTGACTTGGTGGCCGGGATTCCACAGTATATGCACTGTTGGGCGAAGAATCTACGTGAAGATTAATTTTTGGTCCTACAGAATTTATCTGTTACGGTAACATTTGATGTAATTTCTAGGTTTTAAAATGTAAATGCCTAAAAGTTATTCCACGAATTTTCTTTCAAAATTTGTTTGTGCAGCCACGTAGGCATCTTAAAATTCGTTGAGTTATCTGTAAAAAAGAACGATGTAACACCACAATTCATGTGCTAAGCGGGAGCTAATGTTTTGGTAGCATCATGATATCATGATGGTCATTGTCCGCAAGCGCTCCTTCATCTCCAAACTGCTTTTTTCTACTCTATGTCTTCTGTGCTCGTTAGACCTGAACGATAATATAGTATTATGAATCTCTTGACAATCACAGCGGTAGTGATCTTATTCGTGACAAATGATCACATGTTTACACTACGTCAGATGGAAATTTAGTCAGTGGCGTGCTTAACCCTTAACACGTTTTATGCTATTGCGTGGAATTTTGAACTCATAGACCTTAAGTTCCTGATCTCAAAATATTAGTCTGTGTTCCCTTCCCAATCTCTCCCATTTTTTTCAGTTGAAATGTAGGACCAAAATAATTGAAAATTGTATCAGATCCGTGCAATTGCACCAAAAGTGGCAACACTGATGTAGCGCAACAGGAGTTTATACGTTAATTTCTTATAATCTATGTCAGAGACAGGCAAAATGTCTATCAGGCTTGCCCATGACTGTTTAGGTCTGTGAGCGGGCTTACGCTTCATATCGTTCGCTCGCCTGCAACCTTCCCTCACTAGCAGGCAGGCAGTGTGATTGTACGTGACTCCCAAACAGTCCTAAGAGTGACCCGAAAGACTGTTGAGTTCCGCCGACCTGCGCCACACTGTGCTGCTTTCAGATGCATGATAAATATGAACCAAGTCATTCAAACCTGACAAGGAGCCTACAGATATAGACAAACTACTGAAAACTTAATTTGTTGTCTTCTGAAACGTACCGTTAATAAAGACAAAGAAAACTATTTCTCGTCAACATAATATCCATTAAATTCCAACAGTTATTATAAATTACTTGCACTTTCCTTTTCATCGTAGTAATATAAATTTAATGCAAACCATTCAAACTTTCAGCTTCATAAATGAAAAGAAATCTGTCCCTCAGAAGTTAAATAGCAAATCAATATTCTGAAGAACGAAAAACTTTTATACATTTTACAGGTATTCATGAGGCTTTTAATTGTTGATAAGAAAAAAGTTAAAATGAAATATTTTTCTATAATAGTTGTTGATATTCATAATAATTGCTACCAGTATCTTTTCAATATATTTCCTTCTCTTCTCTTCTCTTCTCTTCTCTTCTCTTCTCTTCTCTTCTCTTCTCTTCTCTTCTCTTCTCTTCTCTTCTCTTCTCTTCTCTTCTCTTCTCTTCTCTTCTCTTCTCTTCTCTTCTCTTCTCTTCTCTTCTCTTCTCTTCTCTTCCCTTCCCTTCTCAACTAATCACAAGTTACGAAATGTTACTATTTTGTTGAGTCAGATACACTTTGCAGGAATATGAAATGTATAATATTGTCTTATTATTTTATGAATTCTGTAGCGCAATAAATCGTAAAACTGTGTTTCTTTAATGAAGAAATATCTGCCGTGTTGGACCATAAGATAAATATTTTTTGAAGTGACTAAATAGCCAACGAACTTAGGTTTCAAACTAGTACTGTTTCATCTTAACCAGCGCAGACTGGCTTCCGTGAATGCAAGTCACTCTGCCTTATAATACGAGCAAACAGGCAGGCTTTCTTGGGTCCCGCCTGGACTGAACCTATAAAACCCGGGCTCAATGGGTTCAGTCTTAGAAGTTAACTTGCTTTGTACCGTCATCGGAACCCAAGCGTGACGGCAAGCAGGTACGGGCGTGAGTCTTGTCTGACTTGCCGGTCTCTAATCTGTGTCAGTGCGTAATTGAAGCGAACTGTTTCGCAGGCTACTTGGAGCAGGGCTTGCTGGAGCGGAACGCGCAGAAGCTCAGGAAGCATTACCTGCAGTCCAGGAAGTGGCGCTCGGACCTGCTGAGCCTGCTGCCCACGGACCTGGCGTACCTGTGGTGGCCCCCCTCGTCCTGCCAGGTGCGTGTGCCCTGCCCCGTCATCGTGAGAATCAACCGCCTTCTCCGCTTCCCTCGTATGAGCGAGTTCTTCGACCGCACCGAGACTCGAACCGGATATCCTAATGTCTTTCGCATCTGTAAGGTAAGTCACTGATTGCATCCACTTATACATAATTCATTTCTGAAATCTGGCATTAGAGACGGCAATACATGGAGTCAAAACAAGTACAATTTTTTTCTAAATGAACAGAAGTTGAATATTAATTCATTTTAAATTGTGAATATTCAAATTTCAATTCTTTCAATAAATTATCGTATTATTTACTTCAAAACTCATTTTGCTTTGATAAAATTCATTTATTTATTTTATAAAGTACAGTTTAAATATTCAAAACTCTGTAAATAGGCAGTAAATACTGTAATGAGCATTGCCTTTTACTTTTTTGGTGAAAAATACAGAGTGATTTATATAGAACTGACACATTTCTTTCATTAATTGTTTCAAAAGGAATGGTGCTAGCAACAACTTATTATACCTAAAATGTAGAGGAATGTTTGGGAGATTATTTACCTCTATAGCAAATGTTGAAAATGTCCTCCATCCTGCATAAGGCACAACTCAACACGTCGTTCCATGTTACTGGCCACTCGTTTTGTTAGCTTGAATCTCCTGTGTGATGTTGTGCTTCAGATCGTCAATGTCTGGGGACGTGTGGCGTAAACCCTGTCTTTTAAGTAACCCCATAGAAAGAAGTCCGGCGTTGTCAAATCCGGAGATCTTGGTGGCCACAGGTTCCTGGAAATTATTCGGTCGTCACATAACCGGATAAATGGAACCATGCTTCATCTGTGAACCATGTGATGGACAATATGGCAGGATTTTGCACAATGAACGTCTGAAACCAACGACAGTAATTCAATCTTTTATCCTTATCTGGTTCCTGTAGCTGATGAACAACCGTAACCCTATATGGCTTTAGGCTCTCTGACACATTGAGTAGGTGTACCCTGTCTCCTGTGACAAACGTCTTAATGATTTTTTGGGTGACTGCTCCAGTCGTGCTCTTACGTCAACAACAACCGTGGGAAGCCTAGATGAACGATGCTTGCCCTTTTCACTCACCAGAGATCCAGTTGTTTCCAATTTGTTTACCAGTCCCAGTATTGTGTTTCTATTGGGAGGATTGCGAACACCAAATTCTCTCTGGTATGCCCTTTGAGTAGCTGTGGCCACCGAGATCTCCGGATTTGACAACGCCGGATTTCTTTCTATGGGGTTACTTAAAAGACAGGGTGTACGCCACACGTCCCCAGACATTGGACGATCTGAAGCACAACATCACACAGGAGATTCAAGCTAACAAAACGAGTGGCCAGTAACATGGAACGACGTGTTGAGTTGTGCCTTATGCAGGATAGAGGACATTTTCAACATTTGCTATAGAGGTAAATAATCTCCCAAAATTCCTCTACATTTTAGGTGTAATAAGTTGTCGCTAGCACAATTCGTTTTGAAACAATTAATGAAAGAAATGTGTCAGTTCTATATAAATCACTCTGTATATTCTAAATCAACAGAAGTTGAATATTAACTCATTTTAGATTGTGAATATTCAAATTTCAATTATTTCAATAAATTATCATATTATTTACTTCAAAACTCATTTTGCTTTGATAAAATATATTTATTTCTTTTATAAAGTACAGTTTAAATATTCATAAGTCTATAAATAGGCGGTAGATACTGTAATGGATATTGACTCCTACTTTTTTGGTGAAAAATATATTCTAAATGAAGAGAAGTTGAATATTAACTAATTTTAGATTGTGAATATTCAAATTTCAATTCTTTCAATAAATTATCATATTATTTACTTCAAAACTCATTTTGCTGTGATAAAATATATTTATTTATTTTATGAAGTACAGTTTAAATAATAAAAACTCTATAAATAGGCGGTAAATACTGTAATGGGCATTGACTTTTACTTTTTTGGTGAAAAATATATTCTGAAAAAAGGTAGGCCTATGTAGAAACTAGGTTCGTTTTATTTATTGTAAGAATAATTTTCTGATATACATAAGATGGCTTTAAATAAATATTTTGTTCATTATTAAATACATATGACAGTATATTTTGTACGTGAGTAGCATTCTCATTGCTCAGTGCCTCTACCGCCCTATATGAATAAGCAGATATCCGCGTCACCGTATTTGGTGTGTGAAACAAGTAATGGGAACGTCAAGTACAAGTGTTTTACCTTTGCCGCAGTCAGTCTGACAACTGCGTTTGGCAAATGGCTGATGTGACTGTATATGAAGCTGCACTAGTAACATGCTCACAAACTGTGCATTATACTCACGCCAAAAACGCTGGAGCCAACTGTAACATACGAAACGGAGTAGGGAGACGAGTCAGAGCCTTTCTTTGCAAACGAAGCTAATATGATCCATGTGCATCTAACTTGTAGTCAAAGTAATCAAACGCAGGACTCTACTGATGAAGCTGGATATCCGTATAACATATTGATTCGGCTTAGCATTATGCAGAAAGTTTTCTTGCTTCAAAATGCTAAGAGACGGCGACTTGAACAGTGCAAAACCTTTTGCATATGTTTTGGCTGCTGCTTTGATTTTATGTGAACTGAAATAAAGTGTCAGTCGTTACTTCCGCTCCCAGAGACATAAAAGGCAAGGGAACTTGTTGAAGTGACGAATATACTCTTGTGTGGTAGTTTTGGCCAGAAGGGGAGGGTTTGACTCTTTATGATGTAAGGAATATAATCATAGAAGTTCCTTAGTTTTCCGCATTGGGACTGGAGAGTTGATAGCTGTGTTCCGATGGAAATGATGAAAAAACAACTATTATAGGTGTTGCCAATCTGAAACTATGAACATATATTGGGAATACCCATTACTTACAGGATTTTCCAGTTTTATAACTTAATATTGAACTAAAAAAATCGTATGTTATAGTCGATTTAAAAAGTTTCAGTTGGAGACAAAGTAGCCGTATTAGCTACATTTGTTCAGTTTCTCAATAATTAAACGCTGGCATTCCCATTACGTTTGAATATAATAAACACACAAGCCATTGTTTTGATCAGATCGGGTAGCAGAGGGAATGTGCTGTGCATGGTTTTCAGTTTAATCTTCAACCACAGTCTAGTATATACAGCCACGAAGCTTGAGTTGTGAGGATGCTAGGAACAATAGACTGTGCCGGTACTATTTCGCATTGTCTGTAATGACGCGATATTAGCAATCCTAGTGGTTAGCAACTATATCTATGGATATCTATGGATGCATATTTACTACGTATTGAGCTTCGTGACTGTATATACTATACTTTGACCAAAACTACTTCCGACTTGACAGTTTACAGAGAAGGGGGAGCAGAGTTGTCATGTTTCCCATCTTTCGTATAAGCCTAGATCATATATACCCAGATTGCTCGGCGTTATAGGTTTTGACGGTAATAACTTTTGTCAGGTTTACTATGCTGCCATCTAGCTGTTACATAAGGAGTCGTGTTATAACTCCCATTTGAATTGGATTAGCGACTGTACTGCCATCTCGTGTTCGTTTACTGCGGACGGGTGGCGATCCTGGCGGTTGTTCTCTTCAATGTGCAACCGATTTTAACATAGGAATGAGCAATCTATATGTGATCTGGGGTATAAGCGAGCGCGCTGCCGATAGAGTGCAGTAATGAACGGCTGACACGAACACATACATTTCTAACCAATTTGTTGAACACTAGGCATTAAAATTTGTGTACATTATTACTTTTATTAGTCTATTATTATTATTATTATTATTATTATTATTATTATTATTATTATTATTATTATTATTATTATTACTACTACTACTACTACTACTACTACTACTATGTAATACCGTTAGAAAAACGTCGAAAGGACTGTAGACTGTGAAAACAGGTTCAAATTTAATACGAAGACTCTACTTTTATGAGTGTCGGTATTAATCAATGTAATGTTGTTAGAAATGCATTGAAAAAATTCTAAACTGTAAAAATATTTATGATTAAAAATCTGCATAGCCTATTTCTTTTCCAATACCGATAACAGTGCTCTTATTATTTTAACACAAGCAGCAGTTCTCATTACGACTTGCGCGAAAGGTAAAAGAGGCCCGCCATTATCTTTTTCCCTCTCAAAATACTCTCTTACATAACACACCATCTCTCGCGCTCGACTTTTTAACGAGGCACCTTGTACAATATTCTTTGTTCTCTGTCTGCCTGTCCTTCCGATACTGCACAAGTCACCTGTTTAGAAACTCTCGCAGAAACTAGAAAACGCACACTAGCCACACACTCCACCAATGACAACGAAGATAATACGTATAACAAAATTGAAACAGAATAATTATCGATACCGGTACACTAAACCAATGATACAACTAAATATTTTTAATTCACAAAAAGCACGCACTAACCAGCCAACTCAAAGTCATTCCGGGCACTGTATTCACCATTAGGCCGTGGTATTCACGTGCAAATTGTAAACATAGACACGGCAACACCGTCCTGTTACCATGGTTACGCCTCTCTCGTGATTCGTTGATTTGAATGGTTGCCATGGTAACATACTAAAGGCGCCATTTGTCAGGTCGGAAGTTGTTTTGGACAGACCATAGACTGTGGTTCAACCATCACTTTCATATGCATATGTTAAAGCAAAAACCATATGTGGTATGTATATTGTGGTTAAACTTCATTTAAACTAATAAATCATTACGCGGTTCTTTGTGGTGTAACATGAAAAATACTAATACAGTAATAATAATAATAATAATAATAATAATAATAATAATAATAATAGGGGAGAGTCGGGTAGTACCGGACATCGGGTAATATCGGACAGTGCGTTTCTTTCATCTACCACCAAATGGTAGTACCTGAATGACATGGTTACGTTTCTATATGCGACATCACAGAAAAGTAACCATGTCAATCAGGTACTATCATCGTGTGGTAGATGAAAGAAACTCACTGTCCGATATTACCCGATGTCCGATACTACCCGATTTTCCCCTAAAATAATAATAATAATAATAATAATAATAATAATAATAATAATAATAATAATAATAATAATAATAATAATTTTTTATTATTATTGTTTCGGTGTTGGACCCAGGACTCATTTCACCGGCATTAACACCTTCATTTCATTCAGACGCTAAATAACCTAGATGTTGATACAGCGTCGTAAAATAAACCAATAAAATAAATAAAAAATTGTTATTATTATTATTATTATTATTATTATTATTATTATTATTATTATTATTATTATTATTATTATTATTATTATTATTATTATTATTTGTATAATGGATACCTAAAAAACATAACGATCAAGCTATTTGGGATGAGATGTTCCGATTTTTGCCACCATTGGCTTTAACATTCACTTATAAATAATTTTATGCTCGACCATGCCGAAACGTAGTAATTATACACCTGGTAGCAGACTTTTAATGCATGTCATTAAAGTACACCTACTCATTAAAGGTCAGATCTTTCAGCCAATGACGACTCAGGTTACAACTGTTCAGCCAATGACAGGTCAGCTTTCTACCGTTATAAAACCTCAAGTATCGATTATTCTCGGATATGCAATCGAAAGAGAATTAGCGAAAAGTCACGGAGGCTGGAAATCTAATACTGTCGCAGAAGGTTATGTTCTGTTACTATAATAATTAGCGTTAATTGTAAATAATATCCAAATAAATTCAATTTGTCATCTCGTTTTTCAATGTCGAATTCAATAATCAAGGTTATAATATTATAATATTATCAAGTTTAACGGGACTACGTCAAGGTCAATGACATTATTGTTCCTCGGAAAAAATCAATACTTTCGCGTCTGCGCACATCTCACAATTCACGACCTAGAACAAGGTCACTTCCGATCTTGTCAGTTACAAATAAAATGTATACGTCTGAATACCGGTAATTTCAAGTTAGAAATGTGGTCGAGCAAAAAAAGGTCGTATGAAACTCTGCTATAATGGTAATTAAGAAGCTCGTATGAAAATTATGAAACTCGCTTGCGCTCGTTTCATAAATATCCATACTCGATTCTTAATTACTATCATTATAGGCTCGTTGTATAATGTACTATCATGCTCGACCATGCCGAAATGTAGTAATTATACACCTGGTTACAGACCTTTAATGCATGTCATTAAAGTACACCTACTCATTAAAGGTGAGGTCTTTCAGCCAATGACGACTCAGGTTACGACTGTTCAGCCAATGACAGGTCAGATTTCTACCGTTATAAAACCGCAAGTATCGATTATTCTCGGATATGCAATCGAAAGAGAATTAGCAAAAAGTCACGGAGGCTGGAAATCCAATACTATCGCAGAAGGTATGTTCTGTTACTATAATGATTAGCGTTAATTGTAAATAATATTCAAATAAATTCAATTTGTCATCTCGTTTTTCAATGTCTAATTTAATTTCAATGTTATTTCTGTAGGTTCTTATGGCTTAGCAAGGTCAATGTGAAGATCTGTTCCTCGGAAAAAATCAATACTTTCGCGTCTGCGCACATCTCACAACATACGGGACATTGGCCAAGGTCAGATACAAAGAAAATTAATAATATCGAGTTAGAAATATGGTCGAGCATAAAAAGTCATATGAAACTCGCCTATAATGGTAATTAAGAAGCTCGTATGAAAATTATGAAACTCGCTTGCGCTCGTTTCATAAATATCCATACTCGCTTCTTAATTACCTTCATTATAGGCTCGTTGCATAATGTACTATTAATAGTTTCTCGAACGTATACATTGAACTGGAGGTCTTTCTGCTAAGGCATTCGAAAAGTAATGGCAACATAGTTACTATTTCACACTAAATTTATTTAGATTACTTTTGATATTACATGTTTCAAATATAGTCTCCTGCCATGTCAACAATACGTTGCCAAATTCTTGGAAGACGGTGGACTCCAGCTGTATCAGCATTTCTGGATATCTCTCTCACTGATCAATCTAAAGCTCTTCGGATGCCAACTCTTGATTGAAAGCGAATGCCTCGCTTCCACCCAACTTGCTATAGTTCAGTATGGGAGGACTTCTCTCCCACAGGCTTCTTGTGATGCTCTAAAAAACATTGAGTTGCATGTTTTTTTTTTTCTCTTGCAACTTGGATTCTTATGAAGCACCTTTGTTCGTACCTTTAGGGTTGTATTGTTTACTACAATCAGAAACAGTCACTGTATTTACAAAATATAGCTACTTCGAGACTTTCAAATTGCGAATTTATTGAATAATCGCTGGTCTATTACGTAGTATAAGATTTCAACGATCACAGCTAGGAACACTGATTTACAGCATTGTTCCAATACTTATCAAATGCCCTAGTACAGAGCAAATGCCCTAGTACAGAGTTTCTCAAAGTGTGTTCCCCGGAACCCCGAGATTCCGTAAGCAACTCTTAGGGGTTCCGCTAATTCCTGATGTGAAATTATTTACTTTTTAATCTCTAGAATAAAATGTTATAAAAACGTGAAAAAGAGTAAGAATAGACCTATAACCGTTTTTCAGCCATTCTATTGGCAAATATCAAGACAACAATGAGTACCGTTTACGGCAATCCGATCACCAATGTACATTGTTGAAATAATAAGAGGTGCGCTTGAAGTTATTTAAGTGTCTACAGCTAACACATTTTTCCAACAATAATGCACAAGTGTAATTGTATATGGAATTAATTGAACATTCTGTGAAGGATATTTCGCAGAGTTGTTTTGAGTCCTCATTCCTGAATTAAAATTTAGAAGTACAGTATGTAACACAGTTTGTCTTATGTCTACTACACAATAAGAATATATAAATTTAAATGTACAATTTTTCATTATTTATAAAATCCATACATAACTTTTTAAATTTAATACTATAACTATTAGAAATGACAAACAAAAATTATGGTTTATTTAACGACGCTCGCAACTGCAGAGGTTATATCAGCGTCGCCGGTGTGCCGGAATTTTGTCCCGCGGGAGTTATTTTACATACCAGTAAATCTACTGACGTGAGCCTGTCGCGTTTAAACACACTTAAATGCCGTCGAGTCGCCCTCGGTAGCGCATTTGGTATAACGCTGCCCTTCTATGCTCGAGGTTGCGGGTTCGATCCCGGCTGAGGTCGATGGCATTTAAGTGTGTTTAAATGTGACAGGGTCGTGTCAGTAGATTTACTGGCATGCTAAAAGAACTCCTGCGGGACAAACATTCCGGCACATCGGCGACGCTGATATAACCTTTACAGTTGCGAGCGTCGTTAAATAAACCATGTTTTTTTAATTTTTTTTTAAATGCCACCGACCTCGGCCGGGATCTAACACGCAATCTCGAGCATAGAAAGTCAGCGCTATACCAATTACGCCACCGACGGCGACGAAATGACAAGATTGGGATGTTTAAATATAAATTTTTTATATATTCTTGGGCCTTAATTACTACTATGATTAAATATTGTAGCAGTGTTGCATTTCGGTTCACACAATCTTAAAGAATTCATACCTTTTGTTTCATAACTATGAGAATACAATTCAAAATAATTATTTCGATTTTTATGTATGAATTGTATTAATACAATATAATACATTTGTCTTATTTCAAGAACATTGAAGTCTAAGAACAATTTTTGAAATGTAAAATCAAATAATTTATGAACACATATTTAAATTATTTTCTTCTATAATAAATAGAATGAATTAAAATTGGTTTTAAATAAGCTACCCCATCCTGTAATTTCATACATAATTATACCAATTGAAATAAAGTTAAGTATATTATGCGTAAAAAACTTATTGACAAGTAATTCCTCAATAAAACAAAATAATATATTATTTTACCTAATACGTAATTTACGTAAATAACCTAGTAGTTGATACAGCGTCGTTAAATAACCAAGTAAGAAAACCGGCGCTTATTCGTATTGCAGTTCGCAGTTCGTTGCTCTAACATTCTACCAACTGAGGTACAACGGCTTTTAAACAAAAGAAGAGATTCTAGAAATTTCGAAATATGAAAGGAATGTTCTTGTTATTACCTCTTTGTCTTTCTTTCTCAGTCTTTCAGAAATTACACGATATCATGGAATTAAACAGTACGTACGTTGAAATAAACCGATAAGGTTAATTAATTGTTTCATGTTAATATTACGTACATTTTCTTAAAAATATCTTAAGCACCTATAGCCATGCAGAGAGGATAGCCTTGCCATTGATAAGGTCTGTTTGAATTAATTGTAAATGTACAAAATTCTACGGATAAATTTACAAACGAGACACAACTGTTAAAAAAAATTACCACACTTTAAAATCTGGCTGGGTTCGCACAGACCAAATCCGGGCGGCGCAATTGCACTCTGGATGCGCTTATTGATATGGACGAGGTGGTATTGTTCCCCTGTTATCTGGTCGTCCCACCAGACCGCAGCACGATACAGTAGCTTCCGGTGACTGCGGTTGAACCGGGTGTATGTGGAATGTATGCGGACGCCATCATTTCAATATTCTGTCCTCGTACTTTTAAACAGAACCCACCAAAACGTACCTGTGTGCACCTAGAATAATTTATAATCAATGGAGCCTTGTGTACATTCAGTATCGTAATGGAAGGAAATCAAAATATGTAATGTTCTTGGAATCAGGGTGCGAATTAAGATTTCTGGTCGGGGGGGGGGGTGGGAAAGAATCCTAGATAGAGAATACCATACATAAAGTTATTATTATTATTATTATTATTATTATTATTATTATTATTATTATTATTATTATTATTATTATTATTATTATTATTATTATTATTATTATTATCCTCATTCGATACGGCTCAACGCTTCGTCGCACTGAGTTGCTTGTCTTGTATCTTGATCATAATAATACTTACTTACTGGCTTTTAAGGAACCCGGAGATTCATTGCCGCCCTCACATAAGCCCGCCATCGGTCCCTATCCTCAGCAAGATTACTCCAGTCTCTATCATCATATCCCACCTCCCTCAAATCCATTATAATATTATCTTCCCATCTACGTCTCGGCCTCCCCAAAGGTCTTTTTCTCTCCGGCCTCCCAACTAACACTCTATATGCATTTCTGGATTCGTCCATACGTGCTCCATTCCCTGTCCATCTCAAACGTCTGGATTTAATGTTCCTAATGATGTCAGGTGAAGAATACAATGCGTGCAGTTCTCTGTTGTGTAACTTTCTCCATTCTCCTGTAACTTCATCCCGCTTAGCCACAAATATTTTCCTAAGAACCTTATTCTCAAACACCCTTAACCTATGTTCCTCTCTCAAAGTGAGAGTCCAAGTTTCACAACCATAAAGAACAACCGGTAATATAACTGATTTATAAATTCTAACTGTAAGATTTTTTACAACAGACTGGATGATAAAAGCTTCTCAACCGAATAATAACAGGCATTTCCCATATTTATTCCGTGTTTAATTTCCTCCCGAGTATCATTTATATTTGTTACTGTTGCTCCAATGTATTTGAATTTTTCCACCTCTTCAAAGGATAAATTTCCAACTTTTATATTTCCATTTCGTACAATATATTCGTCACGACACTTAATCATATACTTTGTCTTTTCGGAATTTACTTCCAAACATATTTCTTTACATGCTTCAAGTAAAATTCCCGTATTTTCCCTAATCGTTTCTGGATTTTCTCCTAACATATTCACGTCATCTGCATAGACAAGCAGCTGATGTAACCCGTTCAATTCCAAATCCTCTGTGTTATCCTGGACTCTCCTAATGGCATACTCTAGAGCAAAGTTAAAAAGTAAAGGTGATAGTGCATCTTCTTGCTTTAGCCCACAGTGAATTGGAAACGCATCTGACTAATAATAACTATATCCGTGAGCAGGCTTAAGATAAGGTATGTAATTCCTAAGTTATTGATTGTTGTCAGCTTGCCGGTGATGAAAATACATCAATATTATTTTCCTTCCTTACTTTGTACTTTATAAAGTACATTTTCACAAAAATCTGGATAACTTTGAAAGATATATACATAAATATAGAACTAAAAATATGAATTCTCTGCGTTTGTCTGAACCAAAAAGTTAAACCAGTGCAGCTTTTTATCATAGCATGAATCAAGGGCGCAGATTATTAAACAAATTTTATTCTAATATAATTTTAACCACGAAACCTCTCCAAATTACTCGTAATAAAAAATTTAAAAAATTGTATTGGATTTATAGTTTGGTTTTAAACATATTGAACACTTTTGAATCTGTATTCACTGTCAATTTTAATTTTATTTTTGTCTGTATTGAAATCCCCTCCTGAGCACGAGTCTTACTCATTCAGGAGTGGGCTAGTTTATCTTATATTGTATTACCTTGTATTCATTTCAAACTCACTAGCAATAAAATAAATAAATAAACATATCGCCGTTCTTCCTGCAATAGCTCCTATGTGCAAAATATGAAATTTTTCAGTAGGAAGAAAAACACATTTATTCTTCTATGGCAGTAGTGCATAGGAGATTGTGAATTGTTACATTTTCGAAGGAAAGAAATATAATTACATATAGGAGATTTTATTATTTTCTGTATCACTATTTAAGTTATTTAATAGAGCAAAAAAACTGTAAATCGATAAATATGTTACATAGGAGTTATTGCCGGAACAACGATATATTCGTATTAAAAGAATTATATTTTGTGAGGGGGGGATAGAAGTTATCCCTGGCAGGGATGTTAATATGAATTTATAACTTTCCAACAGGGGGAGAAATCCCCCCATCCCCCCGTTAATTCGCACCCTGCTTGGAAGAGATTGTGTTGAACTTATTATTAATGCATATTGTGATGTTTCTTGCTTCATTTCTTTACCAATGATTGAATTGCATTTCAAGTATTCATTCGTAGAACAGATTTGACTCGGGTAAATCTCGTCGGCTGTTCACTATCCAGTGGCGAAGGTAAGATGTAAATACTGGGTAGGCTGAAAAAAATTTCCTTACCTTATATTTTTATATAGCAGGTCCAGACTCTTTTTTTTTTTTTTTTTTTTTGAGAAAGTATCAATTATTCGTTCCTTGAAACTCTGATCAACTGAAAATTGTCCAACTAGTTTCTTTTCAATAACGATTGTACTGAGAGAACTTAATTTTTCATTTTTCATTGAATTACGAAGAAAATGTTTAACCTTTTTCAATGTGCTCATACTTTTTTCGGAGGAAGCTGTAGTAACGGCGAATGCCAAGACCAACTAGATAAGTCGTGTTACCTCTTTATAGATGGCTTGAAGACCATTCATTACTAATTATGAAATTCAGGAAGTCTGCAGGAGGTCTTTAATTCATTTTCTAATCGTTCTCTGCTAAAAAATGAATATGTGGACAGAAGGTTATTTAATTTCATCACGGAAAGAAAATTTAGTTTATATTCCACAAAGCTATTTTGATTCAACAATTCAACACATTTTATATTTTCAACATCTCCAAAACACGTTTTCGTTTGCATTTGACGTAGGCCCTACTTTAAAGCAGGAAGAGCGTTGCAAATTATCACGTATAAACTAGTGTTGTGGGATTTAATCGATTAATCTAGTCGATTAATCGATCAATTTCTGTTGTAAAATTAATCGATCAAAAATATTTAATCGAGTCGATTAAAATGAATCGGTTGTAGTTGATATTAATTATTATTTTGTTAATACAGACTCATACTAAACATTTCGACAATATTTCTCTCTCGGAAAATGCTTACTTAAAAGCACAATAGTATTGTTATTTTCTAACCGTAAACAAGTAGCGTAGGGAAAATCTTTGCACAAACGCTTCAGAAAGAGATGAAGATATGAGAACAGTGACCTAGTCTACCTCTATTGAAAGTTTAAACACAATGCGAAACCCCTTTATATATATATATATATATATATATATATATATATATATATATATATTGTCGCCACTCAGTAAATTATAGAAATGAAGATTTAATTTAAGATATTCTCTACATCTATTTATATAAACCCAAAGCGTTTCACTTTCATATCACCAATATAGCATTAATATGCATAATTAATGAAAAATAGTCACATTATGGTATTAACTATAATAATATTTCATTTCTAATGATAATAATGTCATCTAACTACCTCAAATTTTGTAGATTTTAATATCCAATACACAGCTGTACTCAGAAAATTACACACCGCAGAATTAGACTTGTAAATTATTTTTAGTAAGTCTTCAAGTATGTAATAACCAATTGAATTTGAACTCTAAATATGTCAGCAATCCTGCAGGTCATGGCCTTCGTGTAATAGCCTATTGTATATTGTGCTGTGTGTTTTGTTTTATTCTGAAATGCAATTAGTTCTCAAAACTGACGAAAGATGGATTTTGGAAAATAGGAACATTATGTAGGAAAACTAACGCTTTACTGAAAGTTACTATTTTTTCTGAAAATTTTTGGATGCCAAGCTTCAAAATGACGGGTCATTCATTAAAATCCGTTCAGCTCTTTTTCCCGTAATTTCCATTACCATTTCAAATTATATATTTAGATTGTACTACGCTTGTGAAAAATAAGTTATTTTGTATGCTTCCTTAGCAATTATCCATTTTTAGCCATTTTTTAAATTTGGAGTTTACATTGTTTCATGAGGTTTTAGAAATGTAAACACTTTCGCTTTTTTTCAGTACTTTTCGTTACTGAAAACGATAAAAAATGATCATTTCTTAACCAAAAAAGTAATAATAATACTAATAATAATAAAAGTGGCCGTCATGACGGGATACAGTGTTACCTACCTACCTAATAATCTTTATAAACGCGCTAATTCTCAAAAACGTAAAATGGGACCAACTAAAATTATTTTTTTCACTTTCACAACATGTGGAATAGTCTAAAACTGTGCGAATTATCTAATGCATACAAAATGTTTGACGACATCTAAATGGGAGGTGGAAATGTTAATCTTTTTCGCTCGCTGTGCGCAGGTTGTGTTGGCCATCCTGGTGCTGATCCACTGGAACGCCTGCTTCTACTTCGCCATCAGCTACGTGATCGGATTTGGCTCGGATAACTGGGTGTACAACATCAATGGGGGTCGCAACAGCTCGCTCTCTCGCCAGTACATCTACAGCTTCTACTGGTCCACTCTCACACTCACCACAATAGGTAAGGAACAGTCTGCAACAAGCCAAGGGTCGAATAGTTAGTTGGTGGGAACAGCTGATTGTCCTTGAAAAGTTTATCTGAGTATACCCAAGCCACATTCAAAACATAGCACTTTCGTTCTCGACTCGCGCATGACGTCTTTGTTCCACATGACTTAATCCCCACTCCAGTCTGACTGGTAGGAGCATCTGGTTTCTGCGCACTTTGGCCAAGGTGTGTCGCAAAGCGTCGCTTAACGTTTTCATACTGCCATCCAGACCTCGAACCGAAAGAATGTAACTGTTTGGTTGAATGATAATGATTCGGCAAAAAAAATCGCAACACAGGCATATCACTTTGCCCAGACATGAAGAGCGATATAATACATCCCTGGAAACATACAGTAAAATCTGCCTTTGCGGTCACTTCATTTAAGCGGTCACCTGGCCAAAAGTCCAATTTTTTCTGGAACCAAATGGATTTTCCATAAGATCAATACACATTCTCTCTTTATTTAGCGGTCACCTCTTGCTCCGGCCAGCGGCCGGGGTCTATTTAGATTAGAACCTGACTATAACAGTCACTGTCCAACAAAAAATCTTTTCACCGATACCATCTGACCTATTTTTTCGATGGTTAGAGGACAGGAAGCAATATCACGAGGACAATACCTAAGTGTACAACAGTACACCCTCCATATCTTGGGGTTAGTTGGTTACTATTTTATGACTCTTTTGTCACTTTCCACTCCGACCCTGCACAGCTATAAATTCTTACTCGTTTTTCAAGGATTGAAACACGGACTTTTTCTATGGAAAATGTCACAGTATGTTTTAGGTCAGTAGTTAACCCTTCAATTTCTTAGATTTTTTCTCCTCTTTCTATTTTTCTCTGTTTGGACTCGCTTTTACGAATTTTTCTTCTTTTCATTCAGTTGATTCAGAGGAACTGTGAAGTCAGTTTGAGAGAGAAATCAGGTCTAACGATAATCTAGAGTGGTGTTAAGTTTAGAGGTGACACGAAAAGTGATTGAAGAAAGTGAGAAGGGAACATCTGCGAGAAAAATTGCAGAAATATTCAAATGTGGAAGGACACAAATAAACGGTACAATTAAGGATGAAGATGAAATATTAAAATAATGGGGAAAAAAATATACATGGTGGCCAAAAAAGAAAGAATCTGTGTTTATTAATGTGAATGATTTCGTTTACGAATGGTTCAAGTGTCCGAGGGCGAAGAAATTGTCAGTAAGTGGGCCTATAATTCAAGAGAAAGCTCTTGAAATTGCCAAAGAACTCAATGTAAGCAATTTTGTTGCTATTAATGGGTGGTTAGAATGCTTTAGAAAAAGGCATAACATTGCATTTCGTTCTGTGTCTGGTGAAGGAGGTGACATTGCAACCAATGTTATTGAAGAATGGAAAAAAATATACTGCCTTCAATTCTTGCGGAATATGAACTCAAGAAACATTTACAATGTTGACGAAACAGGTTTTTTTTTCATTGCCCTCCCTAACGAAACTTTAAGTTTTAAGAAAAAAGAGTGTAAAAGGGGGAAGTTGGCAAAAGACAGAATAACTCTGCTCTTTTGTTGTAATGCTGTAGGAGAAAAGAACCACTCTTAATGATAGGGAAATCATTGAAACCGAGATGTTTGAAAAATGTTGACATGGGCTTATTGGGGGTGAAGTGGACTGCCAACAAATAAAGCTTGGATGACATCATCATTGTTTGAGAATTAACTATGCGATTTCAATTCCAAGATTAAACGACAAAATCGCAATGTGATCCGTGAAATTGGTGTTTCTTCCTCCAAATACGACATCATACCTTGATCAAGGTATTGTCCAGTCATTTAAACTGAGGTACCGCAAGCGAGTTTTGAAAAGGCTAGTTGCAAGAATGGAAGAGGCTGACGATTGTTGTACGCGCACAGTACTAAAAAGTCAATGAAATTCAGTATTTTCATGCTGATTCATAAAAAACCGCAACCTTAATCAAGCGGCCACCTGATAAAACGGCCATTTTACAAGGTAACTTCAGATGGACGCTTTAGACAGGTTTCACTGTATCTCATTTTCTCAAATTTTTTACTTATACTACTTTTCCCTGGCACCATAGAGTTAAGTGCACATGTAAACACAAAAACACGTTCCTTGAGTAGAACCTTCAACGAGTAAAGTCTCTTTATTATTCATGTTGACAGGAGAGACGCCACAGCCAGAGAACGATGCAGAGTACCTATTCGTCGTAGCAGACTTCTTGGCTGGCGTGCTTATCTTCGCCACGATTGTTGGAAACATTGGCAGCATGATCAGTAACATGAACGTGGCGAGGGTGGACTTCCAGAATCGCATGGACGGCGTCAAGCAGTACATGGCGTTCCGGCGGGTGTCCCGGGAACTGGAGGCCCGCGTCATTCGCTGGTTCTCCTACACGTGGGCCAACAAGCAGGTGAGCACTTCATCGTGCTTCTTAGACGGTCAAATACCACTCACAAGAAATTTACAGACCTAATCAAGGCAGAAGTTTTATGAAGTCACATTTACCATAAATTCTGTTTAGATTTCTGGTCACTGAACTATTTCATAATTGTTAACAGGTGGTTCTGTATTAGTTTGCTTGCGAGCAAAAGAACGAGGTGACATTTTGGCCCCAGAAATCGCCTGACTTGAATCCCATTGAAAATGCCTGGGTTCTTTATAAAGGATACTTTGAGGAAACTCTGAAAATACCATCTCGGAAGATTGTTCTAAAATACCGTATTCCACTATCTCTTTTTATGAAATGTTCGAAATTACTTGTCAGACAGCTGTTTTCTATCACTTATTCATAACTTAAAATTACAAAAATTCGTTGCACTCTGATATCTCTCAGCCATTTTTAAAGATAAATTCAGAATTTCTATAACATTGTACTCCTAAGAAGCACGTTCTTTTAAATG
Organism: Periplaneta americana; assembly: GCF_040183065.1. NCBI lineage: Eukaryota > Metazoa > Arthropoda > Insecta > Blattodea > Blattidae > Periplaneta > Periplaneta americana. The sequence continues at coordinate 45,145,271 of NC_091122.1, read as the reverse complement.
TCTGGAATGCAATTTTGATGCTTAAATTCGAGATTAGTTTTCAAAAAAATGGGGCCCAAATTTTGAAAAAAAAATCCACTAGGACAATACAGCAATTCACTAAAATGGATATGTGTCAGTCATTTTTAAATAAAATTCAAAATTTCTATGATATTTTACTGCTAAAAACCACGTCCTTTAAAATGTTTGCAATGCAATTTTTATGTTTACATTCGAGATTAGTTGTTTAAAAAAATGGGGCCCAAATTTTGAAGAAAAAAAAATCTACCAGGATAATACAGCAATTCACTAAAATGGATATGTCTCAGCCATTTTTAAAGAACATTCAAAATTTCTATGACATTTTACTCCTAAAAAGTACGTTCTTTAAAATGCCCGAAACATAAATTTTGATGCTTAAATTCGAGATTAGTTTTGAAAAAATTGAAGTCCAAATTAAAAAAAAAATCCACCAGGATATAGCAATTCACAAAAATGAACATGTCTCAGCCATTTTTAAAGAAAATTAAAAATTTCTATGATATTTTACTCTTATTTTATTTTATTTTATTTATATAATGCAGGGCTGTACAGTTTATCTTTAGCCTTGATAATGGCAACATGCAATATTCAAAAGTGAACGCCCGTAAGGACCACCTACAAAACAAGTAAACAAATATATTTTACTCTTAAAATCACGTTCCTTAAAATGTCTGGAACACAATTTTGATGCTTAAATTCGATATTAGTTAAAAAAAAAAAATTGAGACCCAAATTTTGAAAAAAAAAAAATCCACCAGGATGCAGCAATTCCATAAAATGATATGTCTCAGTCATTTTTAAAGAAAATTCGGAATTTCTTTGACATATTACTCCTAAAAAGCACGTTCTTGGAAATGTCTGGAAAACAATTTTGATATTGGTTTTCAGAATTTTAAGATGAACAATTACATTTTAAAAATGAATTTTAGAGGTACATTTATATAAATATGGAGACAAAGGTAACAAAATGGCAAATTTCTGTTCTAGAAGAAAGATTCCTAATAGCCTAAAGAATGTGTGTGTGTCAGATATCAAGCATTTAGCTTTATGTAGTTCCGAAGATTCGTAACTTTTTGCATAGAATAAAGAAATATTTTTTTAAGTTGCATTAAATTTCAGTCAAAGTTTAGTATAATTTAAAAACCCTATGCAGCAGAGCTTTAAAATGGCATCACAGTATCTGACAAGGTCGTAAATGTGCATTAAATTTTATGTAAGTAATATATTTTATGTTCGACCATGCCGAAATGTAGTAATTATACACCTGGTAGCAGCGCTTTAATGAACCTCATTAAAGTACACCTATTAATTAAAGTTCAGGTGTTCCACCAATCAGAAAATACCATTGTAGCAATATGAAAGCGCAAGTATCGATTATTCTCGGATATGCAATCGAAAGACAACTAGTTCTGTTACTATAATAATTAGCGTTAATTGTAAATAATTTTCAAATAAATTCAATTTGTCATTTCGTTTTTCAATGTCTAATTCAATTTCAAGGTTATATCAAAATTAATGTTTATTTTACTCTCTAGATTATATCAAGGTCAATGTCGACATTTGTTTCTCGGAAAAAATCAATACTTTCGCATTTGCGCACATCTCACAATTTACGAGGTATTGCACAAGGTCAGTTCCGCTCCTCAGTCAGATAAGAATAACATGAATAGGCCTACTTATGAATAATTTCAAGTTACAAATATGGTCGAGCATAAAAAGTCGTATGAAACTTGACTATAATGGTAATTAAGACGCTCGTATGAAAATTATGAAACGAGCGCAAGCGAGTTTCATAGACATACCGCGTCTTAATTACTACCATTATAGGCTCTTTGCATAATGTACTATTTTCACGTTATCTAAGAGTACTTTTAAAAACTTGAAAAGAAAATTAAAGTTGCGGGAAATTTCAGTCAAAGTTTAGGGTAATTTAAAAATCCCATGCACTAGAGCTTTAAAAATGGCTTCCCAGCAGCTGACCAGGAAATAATGTACATTATTTTATGTAATGTATTTTTCACCTATCAAAAATTATTTGAAAGGAAAACGTTTGAAAATTTACTGCCGTTAGTGTTGTGACAACACTCCAATATTCGAGGCAGCATTTCTAATTGTGTAGTGTTTCGAAGGCACTGGACGAGGAACGTGTTCTGGCCGCTCTTCCCGACAAGCTGAAGGCTGAGATCGCGATCCATGTCCACCTGGACACACTGCGACAGGTCCGCATCTTTCAGGACTGTGAACCCGGTCTGCTGGAAGAGCTGGTTCTCAAACTTCGACTGCAGGTGAGCACGTAACTTTAAAAACAATGTAGAAATTGATTTTAACGTTATGTACTATTTTCGTTTCATCATGAACCTGGATGGGCAACTGGTGCTCCCAAAGTGCTAAAAAAAACTTGAAAAAGACAAAGGCAGACGGAGCCAGCCGCAGCAGTTACAAGTTGTTTGTAGTTTCGCTGCAAATGCCACGGTGCGCTCTGGCGGCTCATGCAGGTGGACGTGATATCTACTCCATGATTTGAATTTCAGAATGACGCATGGTACAATAATTATAGTAATTTTAGACAGACTATACCTGAACACATAACAAAATTATATTATTTTCTAGCTTTGTAAATTAGTTTAGTACTGGAAACACAAACTGAATACAACCTTTTCAAGATACAACAAATATAGCTGCAACACTTATTTATTATTACACTATTTGTTAATATTTCTTATTATAGGTCTTATTTGAAACGTAGAACGCGAGAATTTACAAGTCTTTATACATTAAAGAGTATTCCTCTGTTCTCAGAAAGGTAATAGTCTGTATTCGCAAACAATAACAAATTCAAGGGAGTATTTTTTACATGTCACGGCAGATGAAATAAGCTTACTTCTTTCTTTATTTTGAGAAATTTTACACTTCTTTCTTGTATTAAACTCTGCCTCAAGCACATATACTATATATGGAAGCGTCCACACCTGTGGAGTAACGGTCAGCGCGTCTGGCCGCGAAACCAGGTGGCCCGGGTTCGAATCCCGCTCGGGGCAAGTTACCTGGTTGAGGTTTTTTCCGGGGTTTTCCCTCAACCCAGTACGAGCAAATGCTGGGTAACTTTCGGTGCTGGACCCCGGACTCATTTCACCGGCACTATCACCTTCATTTCATTCAGACGCTAAATAACCTAGAAGTTGATACAGCGTCGTAAAATAACCCAATAAAATAAAAAATATATGGAAGCAAAGAGTATATTTGGGAATTCTGACTTAGGCAACATTACGAACAGTTCGATTCCTGATTTTGCTGGGATCTGAGTGGCGTGCTATTCTGTAGATTTATTAATTCAAGCTATAAATTTGCAGGATTTTCTATCGACGTAAGCTAATAAGATTTCAGAAAAATTTGGATTCCTTGTCAATTGTCACTGTTTCTCCAAACTTAGCAGTGAATTCTCTTGTAGGTCTTGAAGTAGGGTCTTATATTTGATAAGAAGATTTTCTTATCACTCTTCAAGATAGTTTATAGTCAAAGAAAGTGAAGTTGTCTATGTTCTACATGATACTGCCAAATTTAAATATTTATCCATAAATGTTCTTAGCTAGTCGATTACATGTCTTGCAATTCTGTAACTCTCACGCACAACTTGCTAATGATATTTGATATCAGTCTCACCTTGTTGATATCCCATTTTTACCTTTAGCTGTTCTAAAGCAGATGCAGACAGTATTTCTTTACTAAAACCTTCACTGCGTTTATTTGTAACATAAAATGTCATGCGTAAGAAAGTGTAATATGTAGAATGAAAGCTTTACCTCTATTCTTAATAAAAAAAATTCTCTTTTTACCCGTAACTAAAGGGAAATGATCTGGGAATTATATTGTTTTTCACTTAAAACGAGCCGCCACTTACTGCGGATGCGATCGAACTTGTGTCTTGAAAGAACCGCACACAGACAGTACAGCTAGTACAGAGTCCGTTCTACCTGCACTGAGATTATGTTGACACTTTGAGAGCACGAGTTTCCCACCCATGATCATGAACTTCTGAATTTGCATTCCCAAAAATAAACTTCATAAAAACAAATCCAAGTCACTAGTAATAAGTTAACTTGATGAAAATAGCTTGCATTAATTTCAATCCATATTTCAATCAAACCGTTACATCTAAAATTGTCACTCCTCACATTGACAGATTGGGGAGTAGTTTTCTTTCTCTAGTATGTGTTGTAAAGTTTACACACGCGTTAATAAGACTGTACTACATTTTTTCAGTAATTGTTAAAATATTGAGTGAATTTTTTTTATTTTGTATTAAAGTTTAACTGATCTATTTTGTGACGTTACGGATTTATATATACTATAAACAGTGAAAGGAGACTAATGCACCAAAATTTAAGATGTGATTCTACATGTAGAAGTGAAATAACCTTGCACATTGAAAGGAGCGATAGGGTACACGTAAATGAATAGAAAACCTATATTAGGGTAGATGAGGGTAATTGTAAACAGGGAGTAATTGGAAACAAATGCTGTGAGAAATACAAAACTGTCAATATAAAAATTTAATTCGGGGAAAAATTTAAATTAACCAACCTACAAAGCAGTTTGGCGCCAAATAGGAGTAACTGCTTAGTTGTGAACGAATGTTTTGTAAGAGTCTACAAAAACAAAGTTGAGAAAGAATTTTGCTTCACCTTCATTTTTGGCATTGTAAGTAAACGTACAGTGCTATTTTTTAAGAATATGTTGTTTTTATGAGTAATGTATAGTAGTTAACATTTATTACAATGGTTTTGAGATCTCCCATAACCTCAGTTCATTAAATTATGACGTGTTTACAGTTTCCCCATAGTTTTAATTGCTTGGGGGTAATTGTAAACATGTTTTACTATGGTTACATTTCGTACATTTCAGTAATCAAAGAGATCCCCACCAAACTACACTTTGGAGGATTTAGAAAGGGTTGTCACAGATGTGAAAAATGGTAACTACATTTATCGTGAAGCTCAGGGGAGGTACGGAGTTCCTATATCCGTCATAGATCATAGGTTAAAGGGACGAAATGCACCAGTGACCAAAATTGGAGTTGGAAGGAGTACAGCTCTTTCTTCTGAAACAGAACAAAAAATGTTCTCGTCTCTTACAAACACCTCAACAAACAAACAGGGGTGCACACATTCGCATACATTGACTACTCCCGCGCAAAAACATTTTCAACGGTAACTTCGAAACAGCGCGTCAAAAGACATAAGTTGTTTAACAAAAAGAGTTCCTTATTGTTAGATCTATCACCCCTCAGAGTTTGTCGCAGAAGTTTTGAATCACTCTGTACATGTTTGTCATTTTGGTTCACTGACATTGAGAGACGAGCTATTACTTTTCATTCGGTAGAGATATAGTCCAAGCTCATACAACTTAACAGTTTGGTACCAACTTCCTAGTGCTGTTCACGGCCTACAGTAAGTGTAGATCTGCGTAATTCTTGTCTCCAAACATTCCAAGTGAACTGATAGGCGTGTTGCAGGTTTTCAGTCCTGGAGACTACATCTGCCGCAAGGGCGACGTGGGGCGGGAGATGTACATCGTGAAGAGAGGGCGCCTCACCGTCGTGGCGGACGACGGGCGCACGGTGCTGGCCACGCTGGGCGCGGGCTCCGTGTTCGGCGAGGTCAGCGTGCTGGAGATCGCCGGCAACAAGACGGGCAACCGCCGCACAGCCAACGTGCGCTCGCTGGGCTACTCCGACCTCTTCTGCCTGTCCAAGCGGGATCTCTGGGACGCGCTGTTCGACTACCCCGAGGCCAAGCACAGCCTGATGGAGCGCGGCTGCCAGCTGCTCAGGAAGGACGGCCTGCTGGACGAGACCGCCTTCACCAAGGCGCAGGTGGAGCACGAGACCCTCACCGACAAGGTGGACCGCCTAGGTTAGTACATCACCCACCGACTTTGACCAGTAGGCCTATTTACTTAATCCACAACAAATCCTGAATTGTTCATAATTTTCCCTTCTAGGAAACAATCATTGTACCTTTTAATTATAAAACCTATAGTTTTTGTACAGGGACATCATTTTATTTTTACTCACATTTTTAATATTAACCTGGCTATACCTTTGGATTAATGGTTCAGAGCCGGAAACACCGTTTGCTACTCCTTTCCACGATTGAAGTTCGATGATACTGGCGTAAAATACAAACAAATCACTTTACTAGATATAGGAGGGACGAAAAGTAATTCATCCATTTACGTAAACTAGGAGATATCGTAATTTTGAATTTGATAATTTTCATTAGGTTTTTGTTTAATCAAAATACAGCACAGTATTAACAATAAGTGTTTTTACTCACGAACTGAGTTATCCATGCGAACGTATTCATTACGCAGTGTATATTATACTGTCTGCAGCACATTAGCGTACAATATAGAGAATGAAGTTAAATTGAAAAATAATCATAATATGGATATTTAAGCACATTTTTTAAAATGGTGGTCATTCATTTAGATACAGGCTTCAGTTCTTTTGTGCATATTATCGCACTATAGACTATTGCATCTAATTCTAATTACCAGTTTCATTCTTCGTACGAGTAACTCATGTTGAAATAATTCTATACCTATTATATAAAAGAGTACCTTACGTACTGTAAATTCAATCTTCACCTCTGCCCGACCCGCACAGATAACATTACTGAGACATGCTATCTACTGTCCGTCCACGTGGTTATGTCGCAGGATCGTAGAAAGGGGGGAAATCACGTGACAGTTAATTACTTTTATTGAAGTTATTTTAAACTGTTGCGGGTGAGGGAAATCGGGATGCGACGTAGGCAAACGGACGACAGTACATGTGCGAAAATATGATTCAATATTGAAAGCTCTTTCGTCACTGGAAAACGCGAACATATTTCTGGAACGTACTATACTGACTAACTCAATACTGTTTGTGTTTACTACGACCTTAAGGCGACTTTGACTGTATACGCTCGGTTCTGTGAGGAGAACAGTTGGAAGTTGGGGTGGGAGTGAAGTGCATTAAAAAACTCAGTTACAATAAAAATTGAAGTAAAAATAAAATGATGTCCTTGTATAATTTCTAACAGGGGAGTAATTTCAGTTTCTGTTTGAGGGCTGGAGGCAATGTTTTTGTAAGGAAGACCTTACAGGGTACACTGAGCTGCAAAAGAAATGGCGATACGAAATTTTATCGTTTTCCAAGGCCTTTAAGAAACATGGCGTGGTGGAGAGCTAGTTTCCTGAGATAAGGTTTTTTTTTAACATGTAGTGTAGACCAGGGTAATTGTAAACACTTTTCACTGATTTCAAATATATTTCAACATTACATAACCCTCAGTAACGGTAAGCATGGCAAACAAACATTGTGTTATTTTTAGATCTTTCTTTTCCCTGAAAATGGGTCTAAAATAATGAGGTTGACTTTTTTTCAACTTTTAATTGCTAGTTTACATTTACCCTACCTGTTTACATTTACCTCTTTGAGAGGGGGTAATTGTAAACACCAACTTTCGCACGGGCTATCAGACACTGAACATTTTTTGTTCTGTTTCAGAATAAAGAGCTGTACTCCTTCCAACTCCAATTTTAGTTACTGGTTATATTTCGTCCCTTTAACCTATGATATATGACTATATAGGAACTCAGTACCTCTCCTGAGTTTCACGATAACTGTAGTTACTATTTTTCACATCTGTGACAACTCTCTCTAAATCCTCTACAGTGTAGTTGGGTGGGGATCTCTTTGATTACTGAAAAGTACGAAATGTAACCACAGTAAAACATGTTTACAATTACCCCCAAGCACTTAAAACTATGGGGCAAATGTAAACACGACATAATGTAATGAACTGAGGTTATGGGAGATCTCAAAACCATTGTAATAAATGGTAACTACTATACGTTGTTCATAAAAACAACATATTCTTAAAAAATAGCACAATGCCAAAAATGAAGGTGAAGCAAAATTCTTTCTCAACTTTTTTTGTAGACTCTTACAAAACATTCGTTCACAACTAAGCAGTTACTCCTATTTGACGCCAAACTGCTATGTAGGTTAGGCAACATGTTAATTTAAATATTCCCCCGAATTAAAAGTTTTTTATTGACAGTTTTGTATTCGTCACGGCATTTGTTTACAATTACCTTCGTCTACCCTAAATACGATTTTTATAACATGTTCACGTTATTATTTAATACTAGCCATACCCGTGCGCTCCGCTGCACCCGTTAGAAATAAATATAAAGTAATTACATAATTAAAATAGGACGTTTGATCCAGGGAACATTCGTGTTTGATAGAAGGATAGCCTATATCGTTTAATATGTTACTTAATTTAAATTGCATCCAAATAATTAAAATGCGATCATTTCGATCCAGACACACCCATTTGGTGCAATGACAATTCCTTTAACATGTTTCTTAATTTTTATTACATGCAACCATAGTTTAATGAAGATTGACATCATTTAGATTTAATGTGTATATTTTATTTTACTTGTTATAGGTTTCCATTGAATTATGGTAATAACTTAATTTTAACCCTTGTTTTCTACGTATTCAGTAAATGGCGCTTGGCCCACTATGGTTGTGAACCTTTCAAATAACTTAAATTATATTGTATAATATTATATTATATTATATTATATTATATTATATTATATTATATTATATTATATTATATTATATTATATTATATTATATTATATTATATTATATTTATCAGAAGTTACTGTATTAACATTATAGCATTATGTTCATCTAGAGAAACTACACTTTCCAATGGTGAAATAATAATTAATTATACAAATCGGTTAATTTAGCTTCCGATATTACTTCATACAAACACAGAAACATTCTCTGTAGGCTATCTCTGATAGCTTTCGATTGTTGCTGTCCAAGACCCCTTATAGACGAAGTCATTTGTTTTTTAATTCATTACACGGCCTTAGATGGCAGTTATTTTAATTTTAAAACTCATTTATATCATTAAATATCAGCCCTATCAAAATTTTTCAAGGAATAAAACTTATCGCACATTATTTGTAAAGAAACTTTTGTTATGTAACATTTTCACAAAAATCAATAATAAGCGAGATATTTCGATTCATTTAATTCAGGCCCCCCTTATAACCCCTCTTTTAAATAATGTATTTTGAATACCATATAGCCTAAAATCTAAGTTACAACGAACTTAATTTATATTCCAATTTTCATCGAAATCCGTTCAGCCATTATCGCGTGAAAAGGTAACAAACATACAGACAGACAGACATACAAACAAAAATTTCAAAAAAGTTAATTATAACTTATATGTTAGGACCAATTATTTTTGGAAAATCGAAAATTACCAGAAAAATTTCGGCTACAGATTTATTATTAGTATAGATGAATTTATTTTAAATTACTCATATGGCCTAATTTTATTTTACGATATTAGTAAGAATACTACACGAAAATAGTAGAACTGCAGTTTATATGGTATTCCTTATTGTCCGTGGTTGCTGTCTTCGTTACAATCGATATATACGGCCAGTTACGTTTCTTATTGTGTTAACAAAATTGTATAGTTTATTGAAGACATACACGAACAAGCTGAATGATGTAATGATAACAGAGCAATACAGTAATAGAGTTGATATGCAATGCCTTCTGTGTATTTCTATTTCTTTTGTTTCTTAAGCGAAATATTCGTCTAGTATATAGTCACGAAGCTTGAGTTGTTGAGGTTACTATTTAGCATTGTCTGTGATGAGGCGATAGTAGCGATCCTAGTGGTTAGCAACTATTTATGGATGCATATTCCCTACGTATTGAGCTTCGTGACTGTATATACTAGACTGTGAAAACATGATAATATTTCAAATCGGTAGCGACTTAGACTAGGCATCTCTTTTGCAGTCCAGTGTATATCATTTCCTCTTAAGTGAAATATGTTCCACGCTTAAACTTAGGTAAAACTTCACTATAAGAAAGGGATTTAAACCATGATATCAGATGCACTGAGCATTTTTTAAAGTGCATTATGTTTTCTCAATGTCGGTAATTTTCATTATTTTGAGTCACAAATAGAGATGATATAATGGATTATTATTATTATTATTATTATTATTATTATTATTATTATTGTTATTATTATTATTGTTATTATTGTTGTTGTTTTTTGTTTTATGATCAGGTTTACCCCACTTCGCAGTATATTTCCAGTTTCCCCACTAAGGGCTAGTTTTAACTTCTTAGCTTATTTTGAGATACGTAATTTACATACACTTGCTATCAATAAGACGTAGGTGCAAACAAATTAACAGGCACCATTTTATTGATAATAGTCGTTATTTATTTTATAAGTGGCTAAAGTCGACCATTACTTGTGAGTACTAATCAAGACATTCATCATTTTAATACAAGACATAAATCAGATCTTCATCTACCCTCTGTTAGTCTAAGCTGTTTTAAAAAAGGAGTTCGCTATTCATGTATAACAGTCTTCAATGCACTGCCTAATTATCTTAAAGATTTGAAGAACAACGAGAAAAGGTTCAGAAAAGAATTAACCAAATTTCTACATATTCATACCTTCTACACAATTGATGAATTGTTTATGCTTGTGAATTGAATTATTCTACTTAAATGACATGTACAATTTTATATAGCTCAACTAAAATATGTTTTTATATTGACTTAATCTGTTTACTATGTATTGTATTTTTTGTTTAGCATAACTGATGAATTGTATGTACTGTAAATTGAATAGTATACTGTATAGGTCAACTGATGAATTGTTTAAGCTTATAAATTGAATTAATCTACTTCATATGAATTGTATAGCTTAACGAAAATAAGTTTGTAAATTGAACTAATTTGATTGTATATGTTTGTATAGTTTGGCTGATGAATTGTATATGTTCTTAAAATGATTACTAGTCTGTGTAGCTCCACTGATGAATTGTATATAGACCTACTGTAAATTGAATGGTAATATGTATAGCTCAACTGATGAATTGTTTATGATTATAAATTGAATTAATCTACTTGATATTAATTGCACAAATTTGTATAGCTTAATGAAAGTGTGCTACTTTGTATTGTATATATTTGTATAGTTTTGGCCGATGAATTGTATATGCTTTAAATTGAATAGTAATCTATATAGCTCTACTGATATTGTTTGTGTTTGTAATTTGAAGTAGTTTGCATGATATGCATTATCAATTTCTGTATATCACAACTGGTTGAATTGTTTATGCCTTAAATTTAATTAAATTGTTTTGTATTATACATATAGCTCAACTTATGAATGATCGTTTGCGTTTGTAAATTTAATAATCTGATTGGCTATGTATTGTATACTTTTAGTAGAGCCATCGATGTAGCTCAGTCGGCAGACTCGCTGGGCTGCTGATCCGGAGCTGCGTTCGGGCTTGGGTTGGATCCCCCTTTGGACTTTGGTTTCTTCGGAGGTTTTCCCCAGCAGTGGGACTGAAGCCGGATGGTCTATGGCGAGTCCTTGGCATCAACCCCTTTGATTTGATTACCTGGTTGGGTTTTTCCGAGGTTTCCCCCACCGAAAAAGCAAATGCCGGGTAATATTTTGGCGAATCCTCGGACCTCATCTCATCTCACTACATCTCGCCAAAATGTAAAAAAATTGTACAAAATTGTAAAAATTGACGAAAATTACTAAATTGTAAAACTATAAAAATTTGTAAAAATTGTAATTGTAATATTGTAAAATGTTGACATGTTCCACATCTTAAAGCTTCATTGCTCATGTAAGATCTATGGAATAAAATAAATGAATGAATGAATGAGTAAGATTTTATGATGCCGTTCGTGTCATAATTTCTCACGAATATATATTGTACTTTTAGCCACGTGTAATATACAACGTTTTATCTTATCCTAGTTATATTGTAATTATTTTCCTCGGTATATAATAACTTATTATTAGCCATAATGAAATTACAGTAAAATCCCTCGTATCCGGCACCCAAATTACCGGCAATATCAAAACAACAGCACTTTTGACTAGGCAAAAAAAAAGTCTTTCATGCGAAAGGAAAGAGTCGGACGAAGATTCTATTTACGCATTTTTAAACTTCAGTCACTCATTGCCTCCTGTACCCGGATCCTATTTCGTATTAACATTGCAAAGCACATTCCAGTGACATTCAATCGCATGCAGTGAATTTCTATTCCTGCAGCTTTATTGGCTGATATAATATAGTTGCCATGACTTATGAAATGACCTTCGTATAATAAAGTTATACTAGCGAAAAATGTACATCCGTCATTTTAAACTGCTTGGCCTGATAGGCACTTCATCCTATGTTGCAGAGAACACACTGGAAAATCTGCAGACTAGGTTTGCACGTCTCCTGGCGGAATGCTCGAGTCATCAGGCCAAGGTGAAGCAGAGACTTACGAGGGTCGAACAGCAGACGCTGGGAATGACGGAGAGGCGACGGGCTACCACCGGGTGAGAGCGAATTGTCTACTGTCTTATCTTTTTCGTATATTTTTTTCCTGTGCCCAATTTCACAATTTGCATTGCTAGTCACTATAGTAATAGTGTAGCCTGTAGTGGCGAGTGTACGAAAAAGTACTCCCACGAACCTTTGTCTTCGATTCACTTACTCCCTCTACCTCCCCTCTCTGGTGCTGTCAGAGATAATGGGCAGTGAATTACAATGTTAACCAAAATTTCAAGATTACTTACGTGTTTAAGCATATTCAGAAATCCTTATCCCTGCTCTCAATTTTTGTTCTAGGATTTTTTAAATTTTTTTACAAATAAGTAGATCAATAAACATTGTCTATTTTGGAGTTTTATGTTTATTTTAGAGACAGCGAAAGAGAGATTAAAGTAAACCGATTTAAAAATCTGTATGGGATTTAATAACAAATCTGAAATGACAAATAAGAAAAGAAAAACACAATTAAAGTGGTGGCTCTTCCCACACTATTGCATGCTATCGAAACATGGGTAATCAGTAAAAGACATGAAAAGGATGAAATTTTTTAGAACAGTAAAAGGCTGCACATTGACAGATGAAATACAGAATGAATCGTAAATAATATCATTAGTTTCAGGGGGTTGTTCTTTGACATTTTTCAAACAAAATAGTTTAATACAATTTTTCTCGTGTTTGCTTTCTTTTCGAGATAAAAATTGTTTTATATTAAATATTTTTCATAGAATGTTTTGGAAATGCAATTGACTGAATTCACAATATGTTCGTTTAATATAAGAGAGCAGCGTATTATGGTAATAAATGATGGAAAAATTTTAGTTTTATCCTTTAAATGTGCAGAAGTTTGATCCGAACAAATGTAACTTTTCGTTCTGCAAATGAATTTTTCAATTTTAAACTTGTTGAGATCAAATTTCTGCACATTTAAAGGACAAAACTAGAATTCTTTCAATAGTCTATTGTTATAAGACACTGCTTCCTTAAATTGGCTGAGCATATTGTGAATTCAAACAATGGCTTTCCCAAAACATGCTATGAAATATTATAGATATATTAATTTGTCCTACAGAATTTATCCGTAATATTGACACTTAATATCTCCTAGCTAGCAGTGCATAATAACTGCGGATTCCCGGCCAACAAGTCACTCAGCTGAGTGCGCTCTTAGTATAATGGCAGTTGACATTGGACATGTACGTCAACATATATGCCTAACTTGGAGTCAGGTCACAAAGAGAAACATCGAAGGAGGAAAGTTCGATCCGGTGCTGTGGATTGAATTCGGCGTAGCTCAGTGGTCAGAGCGCTTAGTACGTAGAACAAAGGACCCAGGTTAGATCCCCGGCGCCGGAGCGAATTTTTTCCTCAAATATTAAATGCTATGAAATGTTTCATATGAAACAGTTTTTATCTCGAAAAGAAAGCAAAAACGAGCAAAATTGTATTAAACTTTTTTATTTGAAATATCTCAAGGAATAACTCTCTGAAATTAATGACATTACTTACGGTTCATTCCGTATATCAAACAGTAATATGAGAAAATAACTTGATATGCAACGTATAACAAACAAACACTATACAGAGATGATTTGATTTGTAGCTTAAAAAGACAGACGCATTCCAAAGTAAATTCTAATTAAGACTAAAAAGCTGCAACGACTAAGGAAGAATTAGAAAAAAATAGAGGGAAAATGTGAGGCAGGAACAGAACTAAGGTCTACACCGTGAAAAGAAGAATTAGTATACAGCTGGCATCCATTCAGTCGACTTCAATTTGTGGTAATGCAGTCCACAGTTTCAGCACTTGTTATAAGGTAAGCCAATAAATTATCTGTAATGTAATGTATAAGTTGTGAGATTTAATTTATAAAATCTAATACGCTGATCACAGCTAACCTGGCTGTTCCTTGCCCATGCTACTTTTCGAACGGCAACTTACTAAGCCAAATCCAGTTATAAGATTTTTTGCTTGAAAAATGTCAAGAACAACCCTCTGAAATTAATGATATTACTTAAGGTTCACTCTGTATTTAATCTTTAAATGTGCAGCCTTTTACTGTTCTTAAAAATTTCATCGCAGCACCCCCAATCCTTTTCATGTATTTGACTGATTACCCATGTTTTTCTACCATGCAATAGTGTGTGTTTTTCTTTTCTTATTTGTCATTTCAGATTTCTTTGTTTAAGATCCCATACAGATTTTGAAATCGGCTTAGTTCCGTCTCTCTTTCGCTGTTTCTAAAAGAAATATAAACCTCCAAAGTAGACAATTTCTCATTATTCATTCTTTAAAATGTAGTGTTCAGTAAATCTACTTATTTGTACCTACGCACCATCATGATGAACTTAGGGTGCTACGACAGGTAGAGAAATCCAGTTTCGAAAACTCGCTATAACGGCTGAAGGGATCATCATGCTAACCACACGTTACCTCGTTATAGTTGGATAATCATTCATCTCTGCTGAGGCATGTGGCTGTGAGGCCAGCAGTCCGCTGTTCGGCCTTGGCCCTCCATGGGCTGTAGGATCATGGATTATTTTGAAAATGAAACGTTGATATGGAAAGCAAAATATGGTGAGGATCATTTAAGAGCCGTTTCTAAAAAGCTCATTTGGCCGTCTCTTCAGTGTTACCAACCAATACCAGACATCACCAAAGAGGGTAAAGTCACAATAATAATAATAATAATAATAATAATAATAATAATAATAATAATAATAATAATAATAATAATAATAATATAGTATTAGCAATAACAATGTCTTGTTTATTTACTTATTTACCACATCTCATCTTTATGTTGGGAAGTGTTTTCTAAATGGTTCAATAATTAAATTTGTGAAAGTATATATTTTCCTCCTTGGACTTCTCGCTCATTATATTGGTAATTAGTAGATTAATGTGATCTAATACTAAAATGTATTTTATGCTCGACCATGCTGAAATGTAGTAATTATACACCTGGTAGCAGCCCTTTAATGGACCTCATTAAAGTACACCTATTCATTAAAGTTCAGGTTTTCCACCAATCAGAAAGCACCATTGTAGCAATATGAAAGCGCAAGTATCGATTATTCTCGGATATGCAATCGAAAGACAACTAGCGAAACGTAACGGAGGCTGGAAATCCAATACTGTCGCAGAAGGTTATGTTCTGTTACTATAATAATTAGCGTTAATTGTAAATAATATTCAAATAAATTAAATTTGTCATCTCGTTTTTCAATGTCTAAATCAATTTCCAGGTTATAACAAGATTAATGTTCATTTTACTCTTTAGATTATATCAAGATCAATGACATTTGTTCCTCGGAAAAAATCAATACTTTCGCGTCTGCGCACAATTCACAATTTACTAGATTTTGCACAAGGTCACTTCCGCTCCCCAGTCAGACAAGAATAATATGAATACTTATGAATAATTTCAAGTTAGAAATATGGTCGAGCATAAAAAGTCGTATGAAACTTGCCCATAATGGTAATTAAGACGCTCGTATGAAAATTATGAAACTCGCTTGCGCTCGTTTCATAAACATACTCGTGTCTTAATTACTACCATTATAGGCTCGTTGCATAATGTACTATTGTCTGACAACATGAAATTCACTGCTTTGACTAAACAGTTTATGATTCACGAGACGTAACCAAAAAAATGCATTTTGTTTGATTACGTGAAATGATTAGTACGAATTCCGAAAACATAATACCACTTGAAATGTATACTATACTTAAAATACCGGTACATACTTCTAAGTCGCTACCATGCATGTTTCATACAAAGTAGGTCTATAAGTTATATCTTATTACTACACATATTTGAATAAAGTGTTGAATTAAAATCACAATGCAACACAACGGAATTATGTTTTGATATTAATATTAATACCGATATTATTAATTAATGATGTTCAAATTTCACAAGCTTATATAATTATACTTCTATTTCATCAATTTCCTTCATTGCAAACCAAAATTATTGCTGCCAACTTAACAGTTAGTAACTGCCAGTTGTCGCATTTGTCAGTACTCGAAATTCGAAACGAAGTTGGTAAAAGGAAATTCAACCTGACATCTAGAAAATCACTATAATCCACTAGCATATATATATGTATATATAATTTTATTTCATTGGGTTATTTTACGACGCTGTATCAACATCTCAGGTTATTTAGCGTCTGAATGAAATGAAGGTAATAATGCCGGTGAAATGAGTCCGGGGTCCAGCACCGAAAGTTACCCAGCATTTGCTCGTATTGGGTTGAGGGAAAACCCCGGAAAAAACCTCAACCAGGTAACTTGCCCCGACTGGGATTCGAACCCGGGCCACCTGGTTTCGCGGCCAGACGCGCTGACCGTCTAGCATATATATATATATATATATATATATATATATATATATATATATATAGAATAATAGGGATAAAATTGTTAGGTTTCATTATAAAAGCAGTAGTGACGATTGTCTGTAATTAATGCTTCACAATGACGTGCTCAGAAAATGTCAGAGATCATCATCTTCTAACTTCAGGAAGTCATGTTTTCGGATACTTTGACGATGTCTGCTTTGAAGAATGCCGCAGAGTGTGATGGAAAGTCTCTGCTATTTTATCGATCTCTCGATTGTGAATGCGGACTACCCTCACCTGTTAGTAATTGAAGAGGACATGGACGCAATTTTCCGAGGATACGAGAAAGCCAACAAACGACTCCCAATCATTCAGATAGAAGCCGTCCCGCCTCATTCAGGTCTTTCATGCCCTGCCCACACTTCACAACTCCCCCAGAGTTCCACTTTATCGCAGTTCATACTAACAAGCGCAATTCCAACCCACAAGAATTCGACTTAAAGTTCATGAAAATGATGCAAGACATTTTGCAATGCACTACCATTTCAACCCTACATAATATTCTCGTTAACACGAGATATTATACTATACAGAATAAACCATAAATAATGTAATTTTAAAGGATTATTCTTTGACATATTTCAAACCAAAAAGTTGAACACAATTTTGTTCGTTTTTGCTTTCTTTTCGAGGAAAAAATTATTTTATATCAAACGTTTTATAGCGTGTTTTGGGAAGGCTACTGAATTAAGGGAAGACTTCACTGAAAATCATGAAAATTTTTCCAAATTTTTTTTAGCTATTTCACTTATTCAGAATTTCTATTTTCATACACCAAATGGATTCAGCTCAATTCTGATTACAAATACTCGTATGTTTACACTTTTAAAATTAAGGCTGGAAGGAGGTGTGGAATTTAAAGAGCTGTCAAAATTGATTTTCATCGAAGAATTCTTTTTTAAAATTTCTGATTATAAATCTAGTAACTTTTTGTTGGCTCCCTGAAGTTACTAGATGAATGTAGCGGAGGAGAATATTAATTTACATAAATATTCATTTTATTTTCAAATCTATTTTTCTGTGTTCATTTTTGTTGATTCAACACCAACTTTCTTATGCGAAATATTAATCAATCTGGATGAAATTTTTACTGCAAGTATTTATGAGGTAGCTGCATGTTTCTATGCATTTATTTTGTGAGAAAAATATTAATAAAATAAACTAGCAGCATTAAGAAAAATATTAATAAAATAAACTAGCAGCATTGCTCACAAAATAAATGCATAGAAACATGCAGCTTTATCAGTGGAGTCTTCCCTTAATTCCCAATACGCTTACAAGCAAACATTCTCGTGGGGGGGAGATAAAAAAGTTAAACTTTTTTCTTCCACCATAATAATGTCAAAACAATGCCACTCTACCACAATTACGAGGCTGACCAAAGAGTGATTTTTCCCTGGGGCCGTTTACAGAAAAAAGCACAATTTCATGGAAAGATTTATTGGAACAGATCAGCAATTGTTACGCTATTTTTCAACATGTTTCCCAATGGAACTGACACATTTGTCATACCATGGGACCAATTTTTGTATCCTTGTGCAGTAGAAGTCTGCCGCCTGGGATCTAAACCGGTATGATAAATGTCTCATTTCTGGTAGGGAATATGTTGAAAAGTAGCCGAACAATTGCTGTATCAGTTTCAATAAATCTTTCCATGAAATTGTGTTTTTTTACTGTAAACGATCCCAGGGAAAATCACTTTTTGGACGGCCTGATAATTGCGGTGGAGTGGCCAAAATTTATATAAGCATTTTTGTTTTGACATTATTAACATGGTGAAAAAAAAATAACTTTTTTATCTGCCTCCATGAGAATGTTTGCTTATCAGTCAATTTCAGAGAGCAATATGTTATGATAATAAATGATTGTAAGAATTTTAGTTTTGTCCTTTAAATGTGAAGAAATTTGATCTGAACAAATGTAACTTTTCGTTCTGAAAAGAAATTTTCAAAAGTAGCCAGGAATATTTAAAAAATATATTACCCATATTATAAGACCATCGAGAATTTAATGCAGTATCATTTTTATGCAAATATGTAAAAAAAATGTTGGTTAATTCTAACATACGCTCTGTTCAGTATAGGGTTGCGATTTTTGCTTGAATGGGAGATTTTTTAGGGTAGACCTTATAGGTCTTATATCGCGTGGCGTACTCCCTTCCTATTTCTTCTGAAATGAACAATTACCCTTACAGTAAACAGTTGACCACTGGGGTAAACGTGACCATGAAATTAAAAAAGCGTAAACCTTAATGTAAGATGCACTGAACATATTTTGAAGTTAATTTTTTCTTCTCCATTCCTTAATTATTTCCTCTTTTCATTTGTTTGGTTATTTAAAGGCGCTGCATCAACTACTAAGTTATTTAATGTCAATGGAATTGGTGATAGCGAAATAGTATTTGGCGAGATAAGGCCGAGGATTCGCCATTACCTGACCTTCGCCTTATGTTTGGGAAAAATCTCGAAAAAAATCCAACCAGGTAATCAGTCCAAGCGGGAATCGAAACCTGATTTCTGGTCGACATCGTATATATATACTGAAGAGTATTGAATTCGTTTTAGACAGTTAGTTCAACTGGCTGAAATTAAAAAGAAATGTTAAGAAAGGCTCATTGAAATACGTAGATACCTACTGATTCCTTTGATAGCAACAAACAAGGCCAACAGAAAAGTTTATTTTGCACCACATTACCACTTAACCATTTATGTTGCCCATACCAGGCTGCAATAGAAACTCGCGTTTTAACATTATCTGTCAGAAAAATTGTCAGCGATGACGTAGGTATCTCGGTAGGCTCTCTCTTTATTTAAAACTTCTTTTCCGTCAATATCATTTCTTCTCGAAAAAGGACACTGTAGCAATAAATTAACTACACTAGCATTATTTCTCTCATCTGTGTGTGTTTATATTTTCCCGAAACACATAACAACATTGGCCCAAATTCACTACTGTACTATGAAGTACAATAGTAGAACACCCTCGCTTAAGTCATAAACTAATAAGACTACAGAGAGAACAGTGTGGGTCTCTACCTGCCAAAGAGCGGGAAATTTTGTTAATTATGGCCTATTTAGGAAGACAAGTTACCACTGCTATTCCCATTCAATTCTACTCTCGAGACCGGTCCATGGATGGGAGGAGTGAGAGCTGACCAGGGCACGAGGCTAGACGAATTGTGCCTCAACTACAGCTTTTCAAGTGCGACCTAAAAGCCCACGAAAACACACGAAATGCTGACGCCAGACCCGGCACGAGCGATCCTGGCCTCAGGAAAAATTTATACTGCAAAACAGGTCTATATACATCACAAAGTTTTCAAATGTTTCTACAGCGATATAGGCTTCATTCACATCAGTGGCGGTTCCTCGGGGGAGGGAAGGGAGGAACGTCCTCCTTACATTTTTCTTCTTTTGAAAGTAAATACCAAATGAAATATATGCCTCGAAATTCGAGGAAGATTCGATAATTTGTAAGTTCACAGCTATAAGAAAACCTCGGTTGATCGAGTTTTAAACGACGCGCACTCATGTGCTACTAGAAAACTGTGAGAAGGATGCGAGATTGTTTGTGTGGAGGAAAGTCAATCCATTCTTCCTTTACTGTACTTTACACACATAGACAACAGCGCGCCAGTGGCCAGAGAAAGAAGCAGAGTTTTAAAGCAAGTAAATGAACGGATAGGGAGGAGATCCTCTTCTGAATCAGCGCATGGGGGGGAAATAGAAACCGGCTGGTCTTGCAGCAAGCTCGCTACCGCTGCCATCTAACGATGCTGCATTCAACCACACTGTAACACATCTAGGAGGAGGCACAATGAAACAGTTTTAACGCAAAGCTAAGAAAGACACCATATAAACTTTCTTAAAATTATAAATCAAATTGCACTTTATATAAGCTACTATTTATGGTTTGAAACTTTCGAGGATATCTCAAAGTTGAAGTTGGATTTATTAAAACAAAGAGGAAGTAGTTCTAAGTTAGTATCGCAGATCTGTTTGGCCCCTGAAATTCACTTCCATTCATTGTCTACTAGACAGGACAACAACCAAGTTGTCAGTATTGTACAAATATATTTGAAATTGAAAGTACTGCAAACTACATTATTTTTAACATAAAAAATTAATCGGCCAACGGCAGCTTTGAACAATAACAGTACTATGACTTTACAAGAACTTGACATTCTTCAAAAGCATGTGATACTGAACTTGTAAAATGTACATGTGGCAACACAAACCACGTGGGTGGGTGCAGTGTTTTCGCTTTCCTAACAGATTATTTCCCATTCCCATTTCCGTAAAACGGTTCCGGTTACGCGTTAGTAGTTGGCCTCTTCCAACACGTGTGATGCTGTAGTGTGCACAAAAAATGCTGCGAGATTGTGAATTTCCTTGTAATTGTTAATTTGTGCAATTATTCAACAATGAATGGAAGTGAAAACATATTAAATTTTGGACAATTTAGGAAACTCAGTTTACAAAAACAGATTATTGCTATACAAAAGGGAAGCTCAATCCAAACACTACCTGGTCTTACATGTATGCATGTAGGCTAATTTGCAGCATGTTTCTTTCAAGAAGGTGTCATTTTGCGCTGTTAACTTCTTTCCTCCTCTTAAGAAATATGCAGAGCCGCCACTGATTCACATCACTAATATATTATATAAAAACACAAAATTTGATTTCAGTTAAGCCAAGTGACTGAGGCCCGGCCTCACTTACCTCAGTCAATCAGCCGCTACTGCCTTAAAGTACAAATCTAACGATAGAATAATCCTGGGAAGATCAAAGAAGAGATGGTTCTAACAAAATGGAGCCGGAATGGATTAAATAGTCCATAATGATGATGATGGAAAGATTATTATTATTATTATTATTATTATTATTATTATTATTATTATTATTATTATTATTATTAGTATTATTATTACAAAAATTTTGTCGAATATCCTTTTGAGGAGGTTAACTCCATATGTAGATGAAATTATTGGGGGTCATCAGTGTGGTTTTAGGCGTAATAGATCGACTATTGATCAGATTTTTTGTATTCGACAGATATTGGAGAAAAAATGGGAGTATAAGGGTACAGTACATCAGTTATTCATAGATTTAAAAAAGCGTATGACTCGGTTAAGAGAGAAGTTTTATATAATATTCTTATTGAATTTGGTATCCCCAAGAAACTAGTTCGATTAATTAAAATGTGTCTTAGTGAAACTTAACAGCAGAGTCTGTATAGGCCAGTTTCTATCTGATGCTTTTCCAATTCACTGCGGGCTAAAGCAGGGAGATGCACTGTCACCTTTACTTTTTAACTTCGCTCTAGAATATGCCATTAGGAGAGTTCAGGATAACAGACAGGGTTTGGAATTGAACGGGTTAGTACATCAGCTTCTTGTCTATGCGGATGACGTGAATATGTTAGGAGAAAATCCACAAACGATCAGGGAAAACGCGGAAATTCTACTTGAAGCAAGTAAAACAATAGGGTTGGAAGTAAATCCCGAAAAGACTAAGTATATGATTATGTCTTGTGACCAAAATATTGTACGAAATGGAACTATAAAAATTGGAGATTTATCCTTCGAAGAAGTGGAAAAATTCAAATATCTTGGAGCAACAGTAACAAATATAAATGACACTCGGGAGGAAATTAAACGCAGAATAAATAGGCCTATGGGAAATGCCTGTTATTATTCGGTTGAGAAGCTTTCGTCATCTAGTCTGCTGTCAAAAAATCTGAAACATAGAATTTATAAAACAGTTATATTACCGGTTGGTCTGTATGGCTGTGAAACTTGGACTCTCACTTTGAGAGAGGAACATAGGTTAAGGTGTTTGAGAATAAGGTGCTTAGGAAAATATTTGGGGCTAAGAGGGATGAAGTTACAGGAGAATGGAGGAAGTTACACAACGCAGAACTGCACGCAATGTATTCTTCACCTGGCATTATTAGGAACATTAAATCCAGACGTTTGAGATGGGCAGGGCATATAGCACGTATGGGCGAATCCAGAAATGCATATAGAGTGTTAGTTGGGAGGCCGGAGGGAAAAAGATCTTTGGGAAGGCCGAGACGTAGATGGGAGGATAATATTAAAATGGATTTGAGTGAGGTGGGATATGATGATAGAGACTGGATTAACCTTGCCCAGGATAGGGACCAATTGCGGGCTTATGTGAGGGCAGTAATGAACCTCCGAGTTCCTTAAAAGCCAGTAAGTAAGTATTTTTTACTACTGCTGCACTACTACCATCTTAATTGTCATCATTAGGCCTACCTCTATTTAATCTTATTGTTTTGTACTCAATTTCAACTTGAATACAAGTTCTAACATCTGTCGTACATCAAACAGGAGCAGCAGTTGATATAATACCATTAATTAATGAAGTAAATCCACGGGCTTGGGTAAGACAGACGCATTACTGATTGAGCAGCATCGAGAGTCAGTTCAAAGTGACACAAAACGGTGTCGGCTGCTCTCTTTGATGTCGAGTTCCCAGCGGCCGGCCGCCCGTAGCCACAGCTATTACTTGCAGCCTCAGCTCTGTTTCCTTTGAAAGAGGAGTTGTGGACCAGGAACGAAACTCGCCCTTGTCCGGGTCGATACACTCGGTTTACAGGCCTGCCGTCTGGGCCTTAAAAAGGCAGCTCGTCCGAATCTCCCACGGGTAGCACGCTTTTGTGGTGTTCGCAAACCTAATCGATTGCTTTTCTCACGCGATTGGTGCTTCCATTATTTTAGTAATAATAATAATAATAATAATAATAATGATAATAATAATAATAATAATAATAATAATAATAATAATAATAATTAGAGTAACAGTAACAAATGTAAATGACACTCGGGAGTAAATTAAACGCAGAATAAATATGAGAAATGCCTGTTATTATTCGGCTGAGAAGCTTTTGTCATCTAGTCTGCTGTCAAAATATCTGAAAGTTAGAATTTATAAAAACGTTTTTTTTAAATTTAATTAATTTATTTAATACTTTACACTTGAGCTACATTAGGCATTGCAGCCCGAAAGAGCAGAAGCTCGTGCTCGGGCGCAGTTCAGATCAGTTATAAAAAATATATCACAAAATTAAGAGAGTTCATTGAGCACAATAACATTAATAAGTGGTAAAATAATACAGCATGTAATAATAGGTCTATATACAAATAGAAAATACAAATATTAGAGTATCAATTTTTAACTCAATTAGCTTAAACAATTAAATAATTAATCTGATTTGTATCTTAAATCTATGTGTGTTAAGTGTACTTAGCTGAGGGTAGCTCTAATTAATGCATTATATATTTTGGGTCCAAAATTTCTGCTGTTATATTACCGGTTGTTCTTTATGGTTGTAAAACTTGGACTCTCACTTTGAGAGAGGAAAGAGATTTAGGATGTTTGAGAATAAGGTTCTTAGGAAAATATTTGAGGCTAGAGAGATAAAGTTACAGGAGAATGGAGAAAGTTACATAACGCAGAGCTGCACGCATTGTATCCTTCACCTGACATAATTAGGAACATTAAATCCAGACGTTTGAGATGGACAGGGCATGTAGCACGTATGGATGAATCCAAAAATACATATACAGTGTTAATTGGAAGACCTGAGGGAAAAAGACCTTTGGGGAGGCTAGACGTAGATGGGAGGATAATATTAAAATGGATTTGAGGGAGGTGGGATATGATGATAGAGACTGGATTAATCTTGCTCAGGATAGGGACCAATGGCGGGCTAATGTGAGGGCGGCAGTGAACCTCCGGGTTCCTTAAAAGCCAGTAAGTAAGCAAGTAATAATAATAATAATAATAATAATAATAATAATAATAATAATAATAATAGTAATAATAATAATAATTGGAGTAGCAGTAACAAATAAAAATGACACTCGGGAGTAAATTAAATGCAGAATAAATATGGGAAATGCCTGTTATTATTCGGTTGAGAAGCTTTTGTCATCAAGTCATCAAATCTGAAAGTTAGAATTTATAAAACAGTTGTATTACCGGTTTTTCTGTATGGTTGTGAAACTTGGACTCTCACTTTGAGAGAGGAACAGAACAGAGATTAAGGATATTTGAGAATAAGGTTGTTAGGAAAATATTTGGGACTAAGAGGGATGAAGTTACAGGAGAATGGAGAAAGTTACATAACGCATAACTGCATAATTGGAGTAGCAGTAACAAATATAAATGACACTCGGGAGTAAATTAAACGCGGAATAAATGTGGGAAATGCCTGTAATTATTCGGTTGAGAAACTTTTGTCATCTAGTCTGCTGTCAAAAAATCTGAAAGTTAGAATTTATAAAACAGTTATATTACCGGTTGTTCTGTATGGTTGTGAAACTTAGACTCTCACTTTGAGAGAGGAACAGAGATTAAGGATGTTTGAGAATAAGGTTCTTAGGAAAATATTTGGGGCTAAGAGGGATGAAGTTACAGGAGAATGGAGAAAGTTACATAACGCATTACTGCATAATTGGAGTAAGAGTAACAAATATAAATGACACTCGGGAGTAAATTAAACGCAGAATAAATATGGAAAATGCCTGTTATTATTCGGTGGAGAAGCTTTTGTCATCAAGTCTGCTCTCAAAAAATCTGAAAGTTAGAATTTATAAAACAGTTATATTACCGGTTGCTCTGTATGGTTGTGAAACTTGGACTCTCACTTTGAGAGAGGAACAGAACAGAGATTAAGAATGTTTGAGAATAAGGTTCTTAGGAAAATATTTGAGGCTAAGAGGAATAAAGTTACAGGAGAATGGAGAAAGTTACATAACGCATAACTGCACGCATTGTATTCTTCACCTGACATACTTAGGAACATTAAATCAAGACGTTTGAGATGGGCAGGGCATGTAGCACGTATGGGTGAATCCAGAAATGCATATAGAGTGTTAGTTGGAATACTTGAGGGAAAAGACCTTAGGGAAGGCGAGAAGTAGATGGGAGGATAATATTAAAATGGATTTGAGGGATGTGAGTTATGATCGTAGGAACTGGATTAATCTTGTACAGGATAGGGACCAATGGCGGGCGCCAATGAACCTGCGAGTTTTCTAAAAGCCATTTGTAAATATGTAAGTAATTAGGTTCTAAATAAAATTGAAATGGGACTTACCTTTTTTTTCTTATGAATTGAGCCAAGGACATTGAACTGTATTTTGGAAAAATGAATTTTCAAGGCTATTGGTATTTACAGCTTTCTTTATATCAGTCTTCAATTAGCCTTAGTATTAACACAGTCACGAAGCTCAATACGTAAGGAATATGCACCCATAGATAATTACTAACCACTAGGATCGCTACTGTCGCCTCATTACAGACAATGCGAAATAGTACCTGCACAGTCTATTGTTCCTAGTATCCTCAACAGCTCAAGCTTCGTGACTGTACAGTATATACTAGACTGTGGTATTAATTAATTTCAGAGAATATGAACGTTGATAAACGAAAATAAGATATACATCTTGATTACACAACTTTTAACACTATATCACTTCGGAAAACGTATAATGTGTCTTTCACGTGTTAAATTTTATATTACCTGGTTAACATGTTTCGGCCTGCTATTGGCCATCTTCAGAACTGGTTGCTGCTACTCTTGGCGCCTTTTGTTTTCTTTCCTGTGTGTTTGTATAGTGCAATGTGGTGTTAAAGAGTACCTACGAAATATACAGACACAAAAAAAAAAAAAACACATCCAAATGAAATTCTCAACACACAACTCAATTTCAGAACACACACACTCGTTGAGTCCACATTACACTACACAAACACACCCCCACAGGAAACAAAACAAAAGGCGCCAAAACCAGCAACAACCACGATGAAAGGGTAATGGAACGGAGAAAAATTCTCTCCGGCGCCGGGATTTGAACCCGGGTTTTCAGCTCTACGTGCTGATACTTTATCCACTAAGCCACACCGGATACCACCCCGGCGTCGGACAGAATTGTCTCTGATTAAGTTCCAACTCTTGGGTTCCCTCTAGTGGCCGCCCTCTGCACTACGTCATAGATGTCTATGAACATAGGACCGAAGTCCACACATGTGCTGAGGTGCACTCGTTATGAGTGACTAGTTGGCCGGGATCCGACGGAATAAGCACCGTCTTAAATCACGAAGTGATTTACGCATATCATATATACTCTTTCATCGTATGATGACGCAGAATATCTGCATGGAAATATCATATGTACTTCGGTACATTAAAATAATACATAAGACAGAAACAACCAGTTCTGAAGATGGCCAATAGCAGTCTGAAACATGTTGAAAAGGTAATATAAAATTTAACACGTGAAGTACACATAATATGTTTTCCGAAAATAAGATATTAGAAATTGTTGGGTAATTGAAACTCGTCAAGTTGGCTGCATTATGATTTTTTCTTTTATATATTTTCAGATGCAGCTCAAGTCAAGAAAGCGGTGCAGACAATTCTCAACAAACAAAAGAAGAGGAACAAGAACCAAATCGATCTATGCGTAGATCCTTCCAAAGTGTTTCAAGAATACGCAGGCACAAACAGAATACAATGTGAAACACACAAGTGGCCTGCAGTGAAACTCAAGATGCAGACCAACTCACGAAACAATGCTGCATTTCAAATCTACGACTGGCACATGAACCAGGCATCCCTGTGTAACATCACAAACCACGCAGTTGCTAACATACATTAAAATAAAAGGGATAAATTAATTTATTACGCACAGTTGTTCTTTAGAATGGATATAACACGTCTTGCACATGACACCAATATGGCAATTCTTTTGTCCATTTAGAGCAGAGTTCAAATCTGTCATTGCATAATACACGAATATCTGGGAGAAAACTAGACATTTTGAGGGATACGTGGAAAAAAAGACGTACACCACTTCTCAAAGACAACGTAGGCATCTAAACAGAGATTGTCAGAATGGTATGTTCAAAAGAAAAGTAACAGAGGTTTTACTTTCATTTGAGAATCAATGCATCACTTGTTGAATAATCACGCAAGATAAAAGTGCCTTTCACCATTGCCTACTAGATATTCATAGTCCCGAAAGCACGTGAAAGATACGGTATGGTTGTTTTTATAACTCCCGTTAAGTGTTCTCTCTTTCGGTTATTCTTTTGCTGTTTTTCCCATTAAATTTTACACAGTGCCGCAGTACCAAATCTCCTTACAGGGGTGCAAATCCGCATATCCCTTAGTATTTTCTCCAAAATTTTGCTAAAATACTCGTAATGATTGTCATTCTTTGATTATATTCGTTGCCTGAAGTTATCACCGCAAGATGGCAGTATTATCCAGGTGTAAAGGTGATCGATATACGTACAAACGGCACAAACGAAACAAATAAGCAGTAGTTGCAAGTTATTAACACCTCTGCACGAGTATAACATTGTCCTGCAGAGCTCCGTTATGCGATTTTTCTGGCAAAGTATCTGGCAGCAAAGAATGTTCTTAAAGAGATTCAACACTGTATGGTGAGCATTGCCTGTCATGTCGAGCTCACTACAATTGGGTGTAGAAGTTGTCTGAGGAGTGGACAAGTGTCTGATATAGAGTCGGTCGGCCAGTGGAGTTTGTTACGGAGATACGTAAATGTGTAACAGGTTGGCGACTTGATCAGAGCAGACAGAATGAAGGGAACGATATGCTTTTTTTTTAGTTGGTTATTTAACGACGCTGTATCAACTACTAGGTTATTTAGCGTCGATGAGATTGGTGATAGCGAGATGAGGCCGAGGATTCGCCATAGATTACCTTGCATTTACATTACGATTGGGGAAAACCTCGGAAAAACCCAACCAGGTAATCAGCCCAAGCGGGGATCGGACCCGCGCCCGAACGCAACTTCAGACCTCCAGGCAAGCGCCTTAACCGATTGAGGCACGCCGGTGGCTACGATATGCTAGCCAGGATAATCACAGGTGATGAGAATTGGGTGCATCATTACCAGCCCGAAACGAAACGTGCAACATTGCTTAGATCAAGTCGCCAATGGTACACAAGTGAAAAGGTGCCGACCTCTTGCAACTGCTGCTTCTTTGTTTCCCTTGTGCGCACATCGTTGTTACTGCTTTCTAGCTTTGATAGCTTCAGACAACTTTTTAAAAAATTGAGATCACTACTTCGATTTGTGACTTACTGACTTTCCCTCGTATATTAAGAGAGTAAATCTGTAAAACAAACTCAAATAAGATTCACAACACAACAAGGTCATACGATTATAATGTAATTTATAATTCACTACAGTCAAATCACATCATAGGTATCAGCACAAAACAGATTAGTGGCGAGATATTTCGCGGAAAATCTCCCACCACCGTTTTCTCTCTTTTGTTACTAAACTAGGATAAGTAATCATCTGTGGTTTAATGCTTACAGTGCATTGAATCCGAGGTTTGCGGGATAAAACCTCGTTGAGGGCACTGAATTTTTAAGACCGATAAGTCAATGACGTAGAAACACCATAAAAGAGGCCTGTCCGTCCGTGGATAGAGAGGTGCAGGCAAAATTTATCGCCCATCTTCTCGCCTACGTCCTCACATTTTATGCAAGGGTATGGCCCTTAATATGCCGTTTATTCGCCTGATTCTATGAGAGTGGCTCTCAGATATCGCCAGTGCAGTGAAGTGTACCACTTATTACAACGTCCAAAGTTTGATGTAGCAAAATGGCTGTCATATCTGTCGTGTTCGAGCTTTGAATATCTAGTAGATCGGAGGTCGGCAAATACTGTAGAACTCGATAGCGCAGCCACACATACAGAAGAACGCACGGGAGGAACTGAGCATAAGTTTCCCTGAAAAATAGTGAACGGTAAACTTAGGCAAGAAATTAATCCTGTAAAAGAAGTCCTTATAGTACATAATATTTTACATATTCCTAAGTTATTTGTAGACAATGTAGTTCTTTATACACAAATAAAATGTTCACTTTTTTTTACTAACTTTCACCATATTATTAAAATCTGAAGTCATTTTATATAATGAACACTTCTAGATATAAAAACTTATGTTCGTTAAGTAAGCGGTTAAGTAATAATAAAAATATATCAATTCAGTAACGAGACTTCTACCACCCACTTCGCACAAATGTTGAAATTGCAGTCAAATCTTGCTTTAGAACACATCTAGTTCAATTTATTCACTAATTAGTGTTACAATTCGTTTCCAGCGTCTAGTTCTAATTAACAACTATCATTTAATAGTTTCCTTTATCGTTGTACTTAAAATAAAATATTTATATACAGGGTGAACCGTATATAATGTCATTAATTTCAAGAGGTTAGACTATTCTTTGAGATAATTCGAAGAAAAAAGTTTAATACAATTTTGCTCGTTTTTGCTTCCTTTTCGAGATAAAATTGTTTTATAATGAAATATATCACAGCGTGTTTTGGGAAAGCCATTGACTGAATTTCCCAATATGCACAGTCAATATAAGAGAGCGGTGTGTTATGATAAATTATTTAAAGAATTTTAGTTTTGTCTCTTACATGTGCAGAAATTTGATCCCAACAAATGTAACATTTCAAAATTCTTTTTCAGAACAAATAATTACATTTGTTAGGATCAAATTATTGGAAATTTAAAAGACAAAACTAAAATTATTTCAATCATTTATTATCATTTAGACATCGGATTTATATGCAAATGCATATTTAATTAGTTTTTATGGAATTAACTTTTGCAATGTATTTCATGTTCTTCTGTTTTTGTATGTGAAGTTTTATAGTGCATATATTTCCGATGATGCTGCATATTTAATCATTTTTCCATGCATCGAGCATATAATAGGGCCTACATATATTTTTTTATTTTAATTTTAAAATTAATATTTAAACACGTTAGTGACAAGATAATAAAATCTTTACTATGGAGGCATCCGTAAGGAGCCTCTCCGAGTAACAAAATCACTTGATGTTACTGGGGAATAACATTCCTATTTACAGTTGAAAGCAAGAGTGTTTACGAGCCCCATCCAGAGTTAATAGGCTACTTACAAAGAAACATTTACAGACCTCCCATTACCCCCAGAGCCAATACTTACCCTCTGGGATACGTGGATTGAAGCTGCTCTATCTATTCAGATAATTTCAATGTAGTTAAAAAATTCGTTGGTGCGGTAAATGCAACTGAAGCTTTGTCAATTCAACGTTCACAGAATATTTTAATAGTGAATATTTGCAAAGTGACTTGGCTGTAATCCACGCATATTTCAAGGTTATAGCTGAAGTCACAAAAGAAACTCGAAAAATGTGGACATGAATCTTTATCATCCCTCAAGAAGGTTTAGATTAAACTTCAGAGTGCTTCTTTAAAGTATCCAGAAATATTAAGTTGTAAATTATGCGCTATATTAGGGAGAAATCCTAACATTAAAGTTTTATGTTCTGTGGATAAATATCTTCAAGGTCAAAACGTTGTGCTTCCAGAAGAAAATTACTCAGAGCTTTCAAATTTTGCTCAATAACATCTATAGAAGTGGAAAGGTCCTTCTCAGCATACAAACTTGTGTTGAGTGATAAAGGTCATAAACTTACCCCTAAGCATTTGGAGAAAATAATCATTGTATTCTGCAAATCAAATTACAACGACCAGATTGATGTCTAAGGAAGAAAGTACATTGTAAGTACCAAAATGCATAAGCTTAGGCTTAAAATTTTTAGTACATGTTTAGAGCATATTTTAAAGATTTTGACAGCATAAATGCATGCATATTTTAGATATTTTTAGTGCATATAAATCCGATATCTAATCAAAATACACTGGACTCTTAAATTCATTGAGCATAGTGGAAATTGATTAGATAGCTTTCCCAAAATACACCATGAAATATTTCATATAAAATAATACTTTTCTCGAAAAGGAAGCAAAAACGAGCAATGATAATTTGTAGAAACAAAAGCCGCCCTAAATAAGGGTTCGATAGATCGGCCTACTAATCACTTCATAAAGAATAATAAGTAAACAAAACAATTTTGTGACACTTGGAAAGAAAAATAAAAAACATTAAGATAAGAAAACGTAGGAAATCATTTTCAATAAAAATTTTGTTGGGTACAAATGATTACTAATTATAGCTAAGGATGATTTTAACACGCGAGATCCTATGGCATCAATCGTTGCATCAGAAATTTTATATTGTTTAAGTTGATTCAAAGTTTCACGTGGGATCGTGCCACGGGCACCGAACATGAGCCCAAAAACTGTCCAATGTGTAATGTGGTATTGTGCTCCAAGATGCTGACAACAAGGCTCATATATGACTTGTTTTTCACGACACACCTCTTGTGGCTGTTGCTCATGCGTCTCAAAACGGATTGTGGGATCAAGAATGACACCCTTATCCTTCTGCCGATCAATTATTAAACCTTTTTTTTTATGTTTGAAATACCTCACGGAATAACCTCTTGAAATTTATGACATTACTTACGAGTCATTCTGTATTATTAATTTATTTCATTATTTCTATAACCCTTACCTTTTTTCGTTTAGATGGTGTTCAAATGAAAAATGAATCTTACGCCAGTTGGTGCTAATATTTCACATTAGAAATATCCATTTTGATTAGTAACTGCCTGATCCTATAACAATTCAAACGATCTGAGGCACAAAGAAAGAAGGTTGCCCATATTGTTAAATTTATGTCCTTCCTACCCGAATACTCACCTAAATTAAAAGTTTTTAATTGACTCTGTTTAGTGAGTATGGTACATTAGTAACCGTCAATAAGTGAATGAACCATAATGTAGAAATAGTTTTTAACTTTATTCACTTAAAAGTATTCTAAAGTCTGGCTAGAGACATGGAGGAAAAAAAGAAACATTAACTCTTTATCAGAATAACTGGTATCTATTATAAAGCTACAAACATCTCGAATTCGAAAACAATGTAAGCCATGAAAACCTTTCTTCCACAAATAACCATATCAAAGACTAGACCTCATAGTACTGTGATATTTCTTTTTTTCTAAATATATGAAGATTGTGGAAACTGGGCTGAATTCTTCCACGTAAACCTCGAAGTGCAAGCATATTATCAGATGTAACCATTAAGATTTATCCAAATGGAATTGGTTTAAAATATGTAGGTATATCCAAACTATATATATAAACTTGTGTATAGATTTTATATTTGAGATTTCAGATATCGATTTTACAACGAATCCCTTCAATTCATCATAAATTTCATTCAAATTAGTTATATCCATAACTAGGGTTGCCAGATTTTGAGATGGGAAATAAGGAACACCTTTCATCCACATTCGGTTTCCTAAAAAAAAAAAAAAACATCGAGTGTGTAAGAGAATTCATTCATTCATAGTTTTCTGCCCAAATTCAGGTCTTTCACTGCAAACTCAACATTCTCCAATCTTTCCTATTTTCTGCCTTCCTTTTAATCTCCGCATATCCATATATCTTAATGTCTTCTATCATCTGATATTTTCTTCTGCTCCGAACTTTTCTCCCGTTCACTATTCCTTCCAGTGCATCCTTCAGTAGACAGTGTCTCCTCAGTCAGTGACCCAACCAATGTATTACATATTAATACAATTAATCTTATTATTTATGCATTATATATTGTAATCATTTATTACGTCATATATTGTGAAATTACTCTTTCAGTTTATACAGTATATTCCTATATTTAACCTGTATTTTCCACTTGAATATACTGTATTTAACTATTTATTTGTATAACAAAACCTTCTTGAAAAATCCTCTACAGTTTTCATCATCGTTGAATTATACAATAAGTTCATTTTTTTTATCAGATTTGCAGTAATCTATTCTTTTCATCCTCCATTTTGTAGCCATTACTGAAAATAATCTCCGTAAATGGAGAAAAGCTTAGCAAGAACTTTATTACAAATACAATACTTTTCGGTTTTTGTGTACCAGTTTAATATATAAAATACACCAACTTTTCTGGTACTGTCATACATAGGCCTACATACTACTATGCCACCACCACCAACACTGCAAATGTGACGTAGGTACTGCGCGCGGGATTTGGAATTTGAAAACGGAACATTTGGCGTACAGTTCAAGACTCGCACCGTACGCTGAATAAAAAGAGCTAAAACCGTATTGTTCCGAGTAAAATCATACATCTGGCAACCCTATCTGTAACTCACATATAACAATAGCTTTAAAAACAATGCCTCTGGTTAATATTATTTTGTGAATTTTGTAATAGTGTCGTGCATTTCATGCTCTGTGTTCGGTTTAAGTTTGTCAAGCGTGACAAGAACCGAAGTCTGCTTTGAAGAAGCGGATCTGTCTCATTCGCTCGGTCTTGGCCCTTGTATGATCTGTGCCCTGTAAGTTCGCTGGCCTCTCCTACACTCCTCTTCCAACCCTTCATGCATTTAGCTGAGTAAGGATTTTAGAACAAATCTTGTGAAGTTTTATTTAGTTGTAAGGAAAGGTAATTTTTATTACAAAATTATGATTAAACTTCAACAGAAATATACGTACGTATAGGTACATCACATTATGTTTTAAAATACTTGACAATTTTTACTATACCAATTACCGAGAGAAAATAGCTATAATTACATTCTTTACATAATATTAAAATAAATCACTAAGGCCTATTTCTCGGTAACAATAGTTGTGTTACTATACGGATGATGGAAGTATTACAGGCACTATGTTCGATTCGAGTTTGTCAAAGTTCGACATTCGCCGATGTTCGCTCTTGCAGAAGAAAGTCTGTCGTGTTTGTTCCACTTTGTTATAAAAATATTCGCTGTCCTCCACTCCCACCCCTTCATGTTTTAGCATAGACCTTGCGATTAGTTTTTCATACAAAATCAGACGAAGTTTGTAATGTCTTGGTTGCCTCTTTCATGTTCGAACATTGCAGGACACTATTTTAAACCGCTTAAAGATTTGAGCACATATCTTGCGATTAGTTTTTTTTTTTTTTTTTTTCATATGAAATAAAACGAAGTTTGCAATATTTTGGTTTCCTCTCATGTTTGAACATTGCACGTACTAGCCGGTATTTTGAACATATACTTTTTAAAATACATTTTGTTTGATTTATTTATATTATAGTTGTGTGGCTGTTTAGTCATATTAATAAGAAAAATTATCTATACTCATTACTTTGCGTAACTTCGCAAGATATCTGCCTGATATCCTTATGTAGCTAAAGAATAAAGAGCGAAAGGAGAGGAGAAACTAAGGAGAAAGGCACCGAACATATGTAAGGAAAGAGAAAGATAGAACAAACGCAAAGGGAGCTTCGGTCCTACAAAGACTCTGCAAACATGAACCGAACATAAGACCTCTTACCGGTTTTCAATGGACTCGGTTATTTTAGTGTACACGCTTCACTTCCACGTACTGTTGGAATGTCTATGGAGTAGGGCGAAATTTGTAGTATCTTGATATCCCCTCTCATGTTCGAACATTGCACGACACTAGTGTGTCAGTTACTTAAAATACCACATCGGAAACGTATAAATTTTTTCTTCGTTTCCTACCTAAGCTGTTACATCGAAGATCACTGAAGAAAATTTTAGTTTATCCAACAAAAGTAAGCAAATAAAGATAATTCACATTGCACATATGTCAATTACAGAATAAAGGTACCGCATCTTGTTCAAAATAAACTGTTATCAATTACTCTTTACCAGCTGTATGGAACATGTTCATTGCTGTCCAGAGAGATCGAATAATTTCTGGAACTTATTATTTTATATTTTATATTTCTTTTATGAGCTTTCCACATTAATATTGTGAAAGACGTTCTGCGTCCACTATTTAATTTGATGAACAAAATCTTTCGACTTGATGATCATCATTACAGAATATATGTAAATGATGATAAATTGAGATAGGGGCTGATTTTAACTGAAGAGTTTGCATTTCAGCAATCACTATCAATAAATATTTTACATCTTGATTACGAACAACAACACAACACACAACAACACAAACAAACAAATACAACCACACAGGCGTATACAAACTCAAATGTAACACCTGCAACAACTTCTACATAGGACAGGCAGGCAGATCATTTCAAACACGTTACAAAGAACACATCACAGCCATAACAAAATTACAAAACGCCTCCACATATGCAGAAAACATCACAAATGCTAACCACACCTACAGAGACATCAACACAGACATGGAAATACTACACATCCAACCAAAAAGCCAGAAACTAAACACACTAGAACAATATGACATATACAGACACACAAAAACACACCCCAATGAAATTCTCAACACACAACTCAATTTCAGAACACACACTCTTTGACTCCACATTACACCACACAAACACACCCTCACAGGAAACAAAACAAGAGGCGCCAAGACCAAGAACGTCCAATTCTGAGGATGACCCATAATAGGTCGAAACATGGAAACCAGATACGATAGAATTTAACATAAGAAAATCATATAATAGGCTTCATATTCCGAAATAAATATTTTGTCTGTTGGAAGTGATCGCAGTTTTATACATAAAATATTTCATTCCGCTGAATGGTTCCGTAATGCATATTTAGGTAGGAATGTTTCTGTAAAGAAAACATTTATTTTTTTGGATGTATGTAATCTAATAAGTATGTGAGAAATGGAGATGCTTGTTTAAAAATACAATATATTGCTATATTTATTGAATGTTTTGAAAATTTGAGGCATTGCTTTTAAAACTTGACCAAGTGTTAAAACACAAAATGAACTTTGTGCGAAAACACTTTGTTCCAAAAGTTCAACGAAAGTGTACAGGAAACAAAATGAGATTCGTCATGTAAATGAGATCCCAGAGTCTCAGACATAAAGCCCATACTCACACTGTTGAACTCTATCAGTACGAACACACCAAACAGCTTGACGGATCCATAGAGTGAACTTAAACTTTATTCAAGAACAAGTTACATTTTGCAGAAAGCAAAGTGAGATAGTGAATCTTGTTGTGGAACAAGTTGGAAGTTGTGAAAAAGTGTGATGTGAAAAAAATATGGTGATATTTTCTATTGAAATTGTTTAATAAATTCTAATTAGTTAGAAATACGAACAAATGAATTCTAATAATGTTGATGCTACGTTACTTGAAATATTATGATGAATCTGTCACTAATGTTATTTTATTCAAACTCGATAACTTTACAGAATAGATCTGAAATTTAGTTTTACACTTTTAACACAGTCTAGTATATACAATCACGAAGCTCAATACGTAGTAAATATGCATCCATAGATAGTTGCTAATCACTAGGATCGCTACTATCGCCTCATTACAGACAATGCGAAATAGTACCGGCACAGTCTATTGTTCCTAGCACCCTCACAACTCAAGCTTCGTGACTGTATATGCTAGACTGTGCTTTTAATAAGGTTTATTTTCACAGAATTGAAGATAGTGTAACAAACACTGCAGCATGTTGAAGTGTTGGAACTTCAGTCTTCACTGGAGAAGTGTCCACGTGCGCCCGATCTCGTCACGCAAGTAAAACGCCAGAATTACAAATATTAAAATAATATCACAGTCTAGTATATAGCCACGAAGCTCAATACGTAGTAAATAAGCATCCATAGATAGTTGCTAACCACTAAGATCGCTACTATCGCCTCATCACAGACAGTGTGAAATAGTACCAGCACAGTATATTGTTCCTAGTACCCTCAACAACTCAAGCTTCGTGACTGTATATACTAGACTGTGATAATATGATTTACCCGAAAGAAAATAAGAAGTTTCCTTAATAAGTCTACATGATGCTAATGTACTATATTCCCTGATATTGCAGCTTCTGTCCACTTGAGTCGTTTTCAGATATTTGCATGCGATTGATGTTTAAATGAAATTTTGGGCTTTCATAATGATTGGATTGATATTAACATTTTGGGGACTTAA